>NC_134504.1:2565493-2630493 GCF_040206685.1 Ascaphus truei | reverse complement strand
TTCCATATCAAAGGAAAGCAGCTACTCTGTATCATACAAAACTCTACCGTGCTAGAGAGGCATGCCAGGCATTGATGAGTACTGGGTATAACCTTCCAGGACAGAGGCGGGGTAATTAACGTTTGTTAGCTGCTCAAAAGGAGAAATATCGCTGAAAACATGCCCCAAATATCCTAATGTTTCCTGGGGGTTTTCTGAGACTTGTGACTGTGCTCACAAGGGGTATTTGTATTTGCTGTACCTACGGCGGAGGGTGTTTGTCACTTTATTACCCGGCATAACTGTATATAATGTGTGGGTGAAACCTATACCAACCTCACATTGCACAGCCAGCCTCACACTGTGAGCTCTTACTCAGCTCTCACTGATTTGGAGTCAGTGTTGCATATTTTTTAGCATCAATGTCTTATAGACTTCAGTCTCACTGATAAAAATCAGAGCTTTTTCATAAAAATACACTTATTTGGCCCAGAACCTCCAAGTCTCCCTGATTCTCGTCCTTGAAGGTCGACCTCCCTGTGTACAGTTTAACTTATACTATTATTGCCCTATGTGATATACAGCTTTTTCTAAAGCTCTGTTTATTAGGGTCACGGAGAAGCCTTTTCTTCCCTTGCAATTTAATGAATTATTTTGGCTCTCAGAACGGTGATATCCAAATGTCCTTCAATTTGTTATGTTCATTCTTGGGAAGTTGAGAAGAAGCTATCACGTGATGGTAGACACAGAAGCTGCCCACCTCCCATCACATGCAACAATTACAATTAAAGGAGCAATATCATTCTAAATGTTTTTTTAACATGGGTTTGAAGCAGGGGGTCTCCGAAGCTGAACCCCAGTATGCTCCTGGGACCCCCTGCTTTCAGAGATACTTACCTCCGAAGGGGGTGCCGGTGACATCACGGCTTCCTATTGGCCTGTAGGGTGTGGGGTCTTTGAAAAGCATCTGATCCCTGCTACAGCGAGCCAGGGTGGCTTCCGGCGCCCCTACTGAGGTAAGATCTCCGGAAGTAGGGGGTCCTCGGAGCTGAAATTAACGGGGTTCCGCTCCAGAGACCCCCTGCTTCAAACTCATGTAAACAAAAACAAAAAAGAGTTGCCTGCTTGGATTGCCTGTTATAGGACGGCTCCCCATGTGATAACTAGGTCCCATACAGTATTAGCTTATCACATTCAGCCCTGGGCTAATAGACTCACACTGATACAGAGCGCAATGATATGTTAGAGACTTCTTAATGATAAACTGCGTTCTCCATAATTAGCAAACCTTCCAAATGAAGCAGAGTTTTAAACCTTTCCCCTGGACTGTTAAATACAACAACAGAGCAGACACAGTGAAATAATTATTCAATAATTCAACACACAACATAAAATATTGTATTCATTACATATATTAAAGAGGCAATCTATGTTTAAGCAGGATGCATTTCCTAGCAGACTAAATGTAGCACTGTTGTAATAGGCAAAGCACATAGTAATAAAGGCATAAATACACTTAAATCAGTGCTTTAATAAACTCGCCACCAGTCAGTTACACGCTGTTCTGCTACTACCACAAAACCACATTTACTGGAAGCATAAGGGACAAAAAATTGGGCGGAGCAGTGCTATAACACGCCTGGAAGGCCCATACGCTTTACTGGACTGTAAGGCGTATTGTGGTATTGGACGGTGTCTAATGGAAAAGCTTTGCTTAGTGAATATGGCCCATTATCTTTAGTGTTATAGAAAAAAAAAAGGCTACTCTATCGATATTTGTTTAATTAACATGTTTGGTAGAATTGATTGGGTGATAAGAATTGGATCAGTTGCAGTGTTACATAAAATTGTTATGGAAAAATAAAAGGCACCTCCAATTTAAATATATTGTATAACGGTATTACGTAGAATTGAAGCCTCCATTTACACGTGTTTCTCACGTGACCTCACTAACGACGCGCTTGTACTTTTTTTGGTAATCATTACGGCATATGCAACCTCCTACTTTTAGTCATCACCTGAAAGGCCAGTATTCTCTTTAATAAGCTTTCTAAAGAAGAGACCGGTGAGGGGTTAACACCTATCAGGGCCTTTTTTGCTTTAGCAAAGGTGGCTCAATCAGTAGCTCAGTCAATGACTGAGCCACCTGTGTTGAAGCAGGGATAGTCTTAAAACCTGACCTGTTGGTGGCCCTTGAGGACAGGAGTTGGCCATCCCTTGCATTAGAAGATATGATAGCCCTTGGTGAACATGGATTCATGGCTCGTTGCTTCTCAGTCATGGCTCACCACTCCTGTACAACATTGGTGATCAGGATATAGAAGTACAATGGTACTTATAGTGATGCTATAGTGGTACTTTTAGTGATGCTATAAATGGGGCATTGGCTGTGGGTTTTCAGGGACAGACAATATGTTAGGAGTGTCAACAAAGTGGGTAAACTCAAAGCCAGTGCTGTGTTTTTCCTTAACTCGTTTAAAAACAATCAGCAACATGTAAACCAAGAAGAAGCATAGAGGTAATGACAGAATTACAATAAATATTATCAGTAGTATCAAAGAAGCCTTCTTTGCTGCTCTGTTGGGCGTTATCAGGTCGGTTGTGAAGGTTGTGCTACTATTCGGGACTACCAAGAGTCTTGTTAGAGCAACTGCAGAGCCTTCTGTGTTCGTAGCCACACAAACATACAAACCTGAATTACTGGGCCATACTCGGGTTATAATTAACATCCCATTGCTAATGGAGAACTGTGGGGTGGAGGGGGTGGCCTCCTGTCCTGTTGGGAGTAACCAACTCAGTGTAGGCAGTGGCAAACTGTTTGCAGAGCATGGCAACACTACAGAGAGAGATTGCTTCACGTATATTTCTTGATATGGGTCAATAAATGTTGGTGTAGAGCAAGTGGGAACGGTGGTTCCTTCAGTGATTAATAGAGCTTTTGGTGTTATGGACTTGGCAAACCATTGATTTTCAGTGAGTTCTACTCCTCTGAACCGGCATTCACTGGTAAGGTTGTTCCCTACCAGGCTTATTTGTAAGGCCGAATAGTTGCTGAAGGTTTTGAACCAGAGGGGAGTGACGGTTTTTAAATCGTTGTGATCTAGATTCAGCACAGATAGCTGTAGTAAGCTCTCAAATGCCTGATTCTGAATGAGACCAATCCTGTTTCTCGAGAGATTCAACACACTCAGGTTTTTAAGACCACTAAACATTTGGCGATGGATCGACCTCAGGTTGTTGCTACTTAAGTCCAAATGCTGAATGTGTAGGTCTTGGAAAGCAAGATGGTGAATATTTGCCGAACTCAAGTTCAATTCATTCAGAAACAGACTCTTCAGCTTGGTAAGGCCAACAAATGCATAAGCATCAACATACGTGACTGCGGTTCTTGTGATAGTTATTTCTTCCAGTGTGTTGCAATTCTGAAAGGTTTGTTTGGTAATATCCAGGCTTGGGCAGTTTTTTAAACTTAGTTTGGTGGCGTTGTCATACCCGATGATTGGGATGTGCAAATATTGCTCTGATTCACAACAGTTAATGGAAAATGCACCACAGTTGCATCCTGTGGGACAACTGCCACTCTCTACACTTCTGGAATGAATTATTAATGGTAGAAACACGAGACACACAAATAGGGAATCCATGAAACCTAAAAGGCAAAAGGTAGCGTTAGAAAATTCAAATATGCATAATAATAATAATAATAATAATAAGTCTTACCACATAGTGACAAAGAACGTACAGTAGTGCTAATCACAAAATGTTTCAACCCGCTGCCCAGCAGAGCTTGCCATCAAGTTGATGGGCGCTATAGAAATACAATGTCTTCACTCAAGGTCAGAAGGAGCAAACAGTCGGAATCCAACTAGGTTTGCCCACCTCACATGGACCTTCTCCTAATCTATCACTTATTGTAGTACAAGTCACCAGCAGATGAGAATGCATAGAGTACAATACAAATTATGTAGACACATGTCAAAAAATCTGGGGTAACGGTCCTTATTTAGCCATTTACATATCAAGGTCAAGGTGTTTATGGCGAATTAGTAAATATGGGTCCATATGACTTGTTCAGATATTCCTATAATATTGTCCTTTTAACATTCTATCCACTAGCTTCTTTGAAAAAAATGATAAGCAATGTGGTGAGACTAGCATTAAAGGTATATGGGTTTAGTATATTGGCAGACAAATACATTGCAAACATTATTCCCTAGTTAGGTTGGAAAATATAAATACCCAGCTATCGCCATGTTGTTTATAGAAAGAAGATTGGATATACAGTATGTAGCCATGTATCCTCTTGGCTACTGATCTACCCTGCCTAACACATACAGTAAGCCCTGGTACCAGTGCAGGCAGTGTTAGGGTTAATCCGGGTTTTCCCCTGCAGTAAGCAGCTCCCTTGAGTGACACGGGGGGCGGGCTTGAGGTATGTGTGCTGCCCTATCAGGGGCTCAGACATAAGACCTTCCCCCTGGGTATAAAAGGGGCTGCAGATCCAAATTCTAGTTCTGTTCAGTAGGAGTTCTGGTTGAGTTCAGAGTGTTGGAGAGGCCCTCTCCCTCAGGGGAGTGGGGTACTACCCCTTATTCCGCCAGGGAATAAGGGAGCTAAGGATAGACTCTTGGGGCCTCAAGCTCCCTGGGTTGAGTCCAGGGACCCATGCAAGAAGTGTACATGCTGGTATGCTGTTGGAGAATAAAGAACCCTCCTATGTTTTATACTCCTGCCTGAGACTGCAGTTTATCAGGGGGAGTGCAAGAGGGTTCTCCTGCAGGGACAGCACCCAGTTCTGCTGGGGCGTGCTGGGGATGGAGGCGCTGCAACTGTAAGAACTAAGAGAAAGCCTAAAGCCTGTCCTGTCTTCCCCACTACCATCGGCGGACACTCAGCATATCCTGTAAGCCTAGCAGGTGAGCAGCACAACAACACCAGGTAACAGTGAGATCTCCCAGAGGGTGGGGGAACACCTGTTACAGGTATATGTTGTGTCGCCTTCTCCGTAAGCCAGGGGGGGGCTCAACTCCAGTCCTCAATCCCCCCCAACAGGTCAGGTTTTCGGGATATCCCAGCTTCAGCAGAGGTGGACGGAGCCTCTGATTGAGCCACCTGTGCTGGAGCAGGCACTTACTGAGACACCTGTGTTGAAGCAGGGACTGACTAAGCCAACTTTTATGTCTGAAGCGCTCTTCCCCATTATGTGTTATATTATTATGTCCCGCGTGTTACTGCTGTGACGCGCTGTGTTTGTACATAAATGGCGCTATATAAATAAAGACAGACATACATTTTAAATGGTGGAGCAGATTTTTAAACAGGTCTGAATCTGACCACCCTATATAGTAAGAAGTGGGGTAATGCACAGTGAATGGAAGTCAAGGTGTTATTAACCCTGCGTTACCCCACTTTTAGCGACATTTACGGTGCCCTGAGAGAAATACAGGAGGTAGGCTGAAGGTGATATTTTTGGTTTAATGCTCCAGAGTTGGGCATTGTGCTATTATATAAATAATTGGTGGCTCACTTGGCTTATCAAATACTGGCCAGAGATCAAAAAGCATAAATGGATATTACCATTGTAAAAACTGTCTGCAGCCCAGAACTGCACTGTGGCTGATTAAAAGTCTGAAATGAAAGAATCATTTAAGTGAGGTCAAACCGATAAAAAAATAATGAAGCTGAAGAGGAATAAAAAAAGTATCAACTGTGGAATAAACACGTCAAAGAGATCAACTGCTGCCCACACCGGGGCAATAGCGGGTTTGGTGCAAAAGTTGACCGAATTTGACTGTGGTCAAATAATTAGAGGTCAAACAGACAATATTTAACTCATCCCCCTCCACCTCCACTCATCCCCCTCCTCCATCTGTCAGCCCACTAATATTGGGTTGGAATCCATCACATGGTTATCACAATAACCCTTAAACGTTTCGACAAAACAATCCTCCTCTGATAAGAGGATATGCCTCTTAATTAAGCATCAGGAGCTCTCCTTGACGTCCAGGTCTTTGAAAATAAAACAAATCACTCACGTGACTCAATAGCGTGAAGGCGTGTGGCTTTTAAGGTGGTTTTTGACAAATTTCTCTGCAAATTAAAAGGCTCAACAACAAAAACAGCGCAGCGGGGGGTGGAGATGTGGAATTTGACTAATTAGTACATCAGCCCTGTCAAATGAGGTGATATAAGATTGTGCGCGATATTAATATATATTTATAAAAAAAATAATAATCTTCATTGTATCAGAAATTGTATATTTAAGCTTCCAGCGTTTATTGGGCAGAGGGCTCCAGGAGAAGCCCCCGCCTCTTCCATTCGCTAGGGCAGTGTCGGAGAACATGATTATCCTGCGTTCAGGCTGCGGCCACGCTGCCGTGGAGCGCGCTCATGCTTGAGAGCGTGACGTCACCAACTCTCCAAGCATGAGCGATGGCTGTCCTGCATAACACTTTAGAGCAGGAGTGGGGGGAGGGGGGGGTGACAGGGAGTGGTATTTAAGGGAGGGGGCATGTCATTGTCTGGATCATGGCTGTGTCTCTGTGTGTCGGCGTCCCTCCATTTTCTCTCCCCCCCTTCCCTCCTCTCTGTCCCCCCTTCCCTTCTCTCTGTCTCCCCCCTTCCCTTCTCTCTGTCTCCCCCCTTTCCCTCTTTCTCTCCCTTACCCTCTCTCTCCCCTTTCCCTCTCTCTCTCCTTTACCCTCTCTCTCCCTTACCCTCTCTCTCCCCTTTCCCTCTATCCCTTACCCTCTCTCTCCCCTTTCCCTCTCTCTCTCCCTTACCCTCTCTTTCCTCTTTCCCTCTCTCCCTTTCCCTCTCTCTCTCCCTTACCCTCTCTCTCCCCTTTCCCTCTCTCTCTCTTTTACCCTCTCTCTCCCTTACCCTCTCTCTCTCCCTTACCCTCTCTCTCCCCTTTCCCTCTCTCTCTCTCCCTTACCCTCTCTCTCCCCTTTCCCTCTCTCTCCCCTTTCCCTCTCTCTCTCCCTTTCTCTCTCTCTCCCCTTTCCCTCTCTCTCTCTCCCCTTTCCCTCTCTCTCCCCTTTCTCTCTCTCACTCTTAATTAGGCTTCTTCAGCCCCTGGGAGAGAGACAAAGTCAAGAAGGAAGCAGCAGGTCGGCCATGGGAAGGGCACAAACTTCCACCCGTCAGTTAGCCCGGGCATCTCCCACGTTGGGCTGATTTCTTTTGCCAGGAAGGAGAAGTCTTGCCGGCTCTAAATTGGCAGACCACCATATAATACCAAGTGGCAGCTCCATACGAGTTTTCTTTTTTAGCCTCCATTTTTGTTACCCGGGGGGGGGGTGGGGGTGGGGGGGGGGGGTGGGCGGTATCCTCGAGTCAAACGTTACAATTGTCACATCTGGGAGTCCCCAGTTCCCGGGATATTTACCTGAATTTGCCGGCGGTTAAATCTTCCATCTGACAAATCGGGAATATAGGTGACTCGATGTGGAGATTGGCGCTCAATCGGTCATAATGACTGAGCCACTGATTGAGCCACCTGTGCTGAAGCAGGGATATCCTGAACCTGACCTGTTGGTGGCCCTTGAGAACTGGAGTTGGCCGTCCCTGGGTTTGAACATCACCATACAGCAGGGGGCTCAACTCCAGTCAAACCCCCCCAACAGGCCAGGCTTTCAGGCTATCCCAGCTTCAGCACAGGTGGATCAATAAGTCCCTGCTTCAGCACATGTGGCTTACACCTGTGCTGAAGCTGGGATATCCTGAAAACCTGACCTTTTGGGGGTGGGAGGGGGCTTGAGGACTGAGCACCCCTGCCATAGATGTCAGTCTCAAACAAAATGTAAATGCAAAAACTTTTTTCCAGACAAAAAGTAAATAGCAAATTATTGGGGAATTAAAACAACGCAAAACAAACATTTTTTGTTGTTGTTGACCAGACATTAATTCCAGCGCTGTCTCGAGGCAGAGAAAAGCGTTTCTCCCGCTGCTGGAAAATGGTCCAGATAACAGATCATACTTTTTCTCCGATGCTCCCACCCGCCTCTTTGTTCTGTTATAATTTAATTGGGTCACTCCGAGTCGCACAAGGCAATTATTCCTTTAACTTGTGAGGCAGGAGGACAGTTTGCGAGGACCCCTCGTACAGTATCTGAGCCCTAGATCACAAAGGCAATCAGTTTCCCGGGCAAAGGTAGTGAAAGGAGAGAGTCTGCAGTACATCACCCTTCTCCCCTCCAATGCGAAACGACAAGAAACCTCGTGACGGATCAAAAAGGAGACGACATTAAGGATAATGGGAGCAATTTCAGGTGCTTACATTGTGTGCGCAGTGTCACAATATGACAAAGTAATGGAACTCATGCATACTTCCCACCAACGCCAACAATAGTGCGACTGCCACGGGTATGAGCTCGTGCGCCTACTTCCGATGGCTCCTCAGTGATGTTTAGCACTGTATTATTTCTAGAAAACTAGCTCATAAAACAACTCACCTGGAAATACTAAAAACTATAAAAAAACGTGTCTTTCGGAACCCTATAAATCTGAAACCCCCCCCCCCCACATTTCCGGTTAGAACTTGACAACTCTGCCATGATTTTGGGTTGAATTATATTTCTTTCAAAGTTTCATAAAAAGGCAGAATATTTTAAGTGTTAAGACGGTATCAGGTGGTAAGAATAGTATGCATCAAATTCCTGAACTGCCCATTTTGGCGTGGGATGGAAGTATTTTCCGGTCCGTGGATCAAAATCTCAGTTCAAGGCACAGCACCATTATTACTATTATTATCTATCATTTATATTATTATTACTATTTCAATGTTCTGCTGGCGTCCAAAGTAAAACGCCTGCTAGTCCTATAATTTACTGCCACTCACTCCGAGGAGCGTACGCGTGGTTGCGGATTACCGGAGGGTCCATGGTGCTCCGGTGCCGCCGTCCCTCCGGCAACCAACAGGTTAACCCGTTAAAGGAACGAAAAATGGATTTGACGTACCTAGCGCAACTTTTTGACAGCAGCCTCAGTCTTGGTAAATGGAAGCCCGATGGTATATTTTTCCAAGATAAATATGGCGCATATTTTTTCCTCACGTTGGTTTCGTTCCACGTTTGCAGCCGGGGGATTTTGAAAACACAAACCCCATACGCGTCATATATAAAATCCTACTACTTTCCATGGGATTTCTCTGACATTGACGAACCCCACCCTCGTATTATACCAGCTTCCTTCTTTTGTGGCACCTGGGACACTTTGATAGAGACACCCCGTTGGGTTCTTTGGTACCCCCGCTCTGATAGCTCCCTAATATACTGTAAGGACATAGATGGAAGATCACTTACAGGTCTCTGTAGCATCCGATAAACAGGCTTCTGAACTTCACCTGCATTGGTAAACAAGAGCAGACGGATCTTGCAATGGAATTCTCCTGGGACTTGCGCTGGGTTAAGATGTATCATTACACAGTGTGCACTGCGTTCACAGCCTGTATGTATTATTGCTTCTTATTTTTAAATGCCCCAGCCAATCAGATTATTTGGTTTGGTGGTGTAAATCCCATGGATTTCATGGTTTAGAAAGGCCTTCTGATCCTACCTCTTCTCCCCTCGAATCTTCAATGGATTCTACCATTTAAAAAAAATAAATAAAAAAAATCAAGGTAGGTTAATGTCATTTAATTAATTCTCAGGGGTAATTTCTCTGACAGATGCAGCTTACTATGCCTGTGTACTTAACCCTTGCCTGACATTGGCGACCTGCAACGCATTTCGGAGCAAGGGAAGGGGTTAAAAGACATTGACGCCCCCCCGTCACCCCCTCTCCCCCAAAAAAGAATGGGAACAAAATACATTTATCTTGCTTGTTATCCTAATCGCTTCATTGTCAAATCCTCCATTGTTTTTTTTGCTTTGAAGAAATATTGACAATATTATATATATATTTTTTATGGGCACAAAAAGAATGGCCGCCACTGTCATGTGACATTTTCCTTCTTATTATTATCGTTTATTTATAAAGAGCCAACCTATTCTGCAACGCGGTACAATGGGGGTACAGAGTTATGCATATTACATTAACAGTGACATACCAAGTATGGACAGACAAGGTAATGAGGAACCTGCTCTAGAGGGAATAAGGGGCAATGGTGAAACTAAAGGAAAAGTGGCTGCTCATTGTGGGACGGAGTATATATCAGGATGGAGTATGGGCCAGCCAGACAGCTAATCCCATTAAGGTTTGAGTGTTAGGCGGTGTTACATGGTGTGGAGTTTAGTCCCAATAGTGGTGGGGGAGTTGGATGTTAGAGGTTTGCCAGGCAGGCTTCCCGGGAAAGGTGAGTTTTTCAAACTCTCTCGGCTTGAAAAACTAAAGCAAAGAAATGACACGTGAGACTGAAGAAGAACATGGATGTTTGATACACGTGGTATAGTGTTTGCACCGGTATTGCGCGGGTTGTGCAGCTGTCCACCATAGATTAGGAATGGAATTAGGATTCCTCGGTCTTGGGTCCCAAAATGTTCCATAAACATCTTGGCTTTCTTCTTCTCGTTTCCAGGACTGGAGCCGATGGAATTCGAATGGAAGACAATACAGACATTATGATTACTACGTGGGGACAGGGGTTACCTTTCCTAATGTTCAGTGTATTACTGCTGTAACACGTAATGTGCATGGATGGTGCTATTCAAATAAACAGGAACATATATACATATATACATACATACACACATACATACACACATACATACAAACATACATACACACATACATACACACATACATACATACACACATACATACATACACATACATACACACATACATACACACATACATACATACACACATACATACATACACACACACATACACACATACACACACACACACACACACACACACAC
Source organism: Ascaphus truei (assembly GCF_040206685.1). Lineage (NCBI taxonomy): Eukaryota > Metazoa > Chordata > Amphibia > Anura > Ascaphidae > Ascaphus > Ascaphus truei. The sequence continues at coordinate 2,619,646 of NC_134504.1, read as the reverse complement.
ACACACATACATACCAATGTCACTCCTACATGTACAGGGTTACTAAAATAAGCTGCGATGTAGCTGGATTTTATTTGGGTCCGTTTGTCAATGTAGAGAACAGGGTTTTAATGCAGCGCTTTGGGTTTTGGATCAGGGATATATAAGAACAGATTCTTACATCTGATGTAGAATGTTACATTTACACCCGCTTCAGATACGGACTGATTTTGTTGGGGGCAAATAAATGGGGAAAAAGAATGGTGTAGAGACACAAAATGTGATACATCTCATTATAATCTGTGCGCCATGTAACTCCTCCTACTGACTCTCCCCAAGGTGCAAGCTCGGGCAGAGACGCAGAATGTGATACATCTCATTATAATCTGTGCGCCATGTAACTCCTACCTAACTCCTCCTACTGACTCTCCCCAAGGTGCAAGCTGGGGCAGAGACGCAGAATGTGATACATCTCATTATAATCTGTGCCCCATGTAACTCCCCCTAACTCCTCCTACTGACGCTCCCCAAGGTGCAAGCTGGGGCAGAGACGCAGAATGTGATACATCTCATTATAATCTGTGCATCATGTAACTCCCCCCAACTCCTCCTACTGACTCTCCCCAAGGTGCAAGCTGGGGCAGAGACGCAGAATGTGATACATCTCATTATAATCTGTGCACCATGTAACTCCCCCCAACTCCTCCTATTAACTCTCCCCAAGGTGCAAGCTGGGACAGAGACGCAGAATGGGATACATCTCATTATAATCTGTGCCCCATGTAACTCCCCCAACTCCTCCTACTGACTCTCCCCAAGGTGCAAGCTGGGGCAGAGACGCAGAATGTGATACATCTCATTATAATCTGTGCACCATGTAACTCCCCCCAACTCCTCCTACTGACTCTCCCCAAGGTGCAAGCTGGGGCAGAGACGCAGAATGTGATACATCTCATTATAATCTGTGCCCCATGTAACTCCCCCCAACTCCTCCTACTGACTCTCCTGGGGCAGACGGGGCAAAATGAGAGAAATTGCGTTGATACGCAGATCCCACTGTATTACGGGCTTCACAGCCGCAGTCTCACCAAGCTAACCATGTCGCCAAGATAGATAAACCCTGTGCTAGACTTCATTGGCTGACTAATAAGAGCTAAAATAAACCAAGCTCTGGATGACCTGGGGTCGCACACGGACAGGACACGGAACCAGTGATGTGAATGTGACAGAATCCGGTGTAATGTCAGTGAGAATAATTTGGGAGGCTGTTTTGATGTCCTCCTTGTTCCCTGAACCATCCTTTGACCTAATTTTCCAACACATTATAGTGAGAAAAAGAAATCAGTTGAACAACTGAAGGGAAAAGAAAAGCAATGTGACCGTATCATTCCTGGCACTTATATTTCACAGAGAAACGTCCACTTTCTGGGATTCGCTCTGTGTCACTTAATCTGCTCAACTCTCCCTCTCATCCTCCCTCTCCCCTTTCTCTCTCATCTTCCCTCTCTCCTCCCTCCCTATCTCTCTTCTCCCTCCCTCTCCCCACCATCCCTCTTTCTCTTCTCCCTCCCTCTTTCTCTTCTCCCTCCCTCTTTCTCTTCTCCCTCCCTCTTTCTCACTTCCCCCTCTCTCTCCCCCTCCCTCCCTCTCTCTCTCTTCCCTCCCTCTCTCTCTCTCCCTCCCTCTCCCTCTCTCTCCTCCCTCCCTCCATCTCCCTCTCTCTATTGTCCCTCCGTCTCCCTCTCTTCTCCCTCCCGCTCTCTCTTCTCCCTCCCACTCTCTCTCCTCCCTCTCCTCCCTCTCTCTCTCTCCCCCCTCCCTCTCTCCCCTCCCTCTCTGCCTCCCTCTCTCTCTAACCTCCCTCCCTCTCTCCTCCCTCCCTCTCTCCTCCCTCTCTCCTCCCTCCCTCCCTCTCTTCTCCCTCCCTCTCTTCTCTCTCCCCTCCCCCTCCCTCTCCCTCCCTCTCTCCTCTCTCTTCTCTCTCCCCTCCCCCTCCCTCTCTGCCTCCATCCCTCTCTCCTCCTTCCCTCCCTCCTCCCTCCCTCTCTCCTCCCCCCCTCTCTTCTCCCTCCCTCCCCCTTCTCCCTCCCTCTCTCCTCTCTCTTCTCCCTCCCTCTCTCCTCTCTCCTCTCCCTCCCTCTCTCCTCCCTCTCTCTCCTCCCTCTCTCCTCTCTCTTCTCCCTCCCTCCCTCTCTCTCTCCTCCCTCCCTCTCTCCTCCCCCCTCTCTTCTCCCTCCCTCTTCTCCCTCCCTCTCTCCTCTCTCTTCTCCCTCCCTCTCTCCTCTCCCTCCCTCTCCCCCTGTTTCTATAGTTACAGAAAGCTATGAAGTTTCCTGCTATGACCAATCTCTCACTAATGAAAGCGCGCCTCTGCATCCCCGTGGAATTGAGCGCTGTTATAAACACCGCTCCTATTTAAAAAAAAAAAAAAAATGCATCTTATTGCGTTTCTAATGAGCAGGAAGGGACCTGTGGGCTGCTGGGGATGGAAAATCCAACGGAGAATTCGGAAAACGTTATTACACGTAAAGAAAACTCCCAGCACCCCTTAGTGACAGGCAGCGACTGTGCACGGAAGTAACCCAATTATACCTGTATCAGACTGTCTGACACCCTTGTTTATAATATATATAGATGTTATTGCGGGTTACGGCCATAATTGACGCGTCACGGTTAGCAAATCGGGCGATTTGGCAACTCCAAATCCCCGGTGAAATTGTATGGCAAATGACTCAATAACGCAAATCGCCCAGTAAAACGCGCATCCGCGGCTCCTGTTTTTAACCCTTTTTTAGGCTGAGGGGCATTGCTGGAGCACCGGTAAAAGTGTCCTGGGCTCGGCAGCTCCGCGGGCTCCCAGTCAGGCCGAACATCCGCGTTCGGACACCGAGCCTCCACGTGACGCTGCCCCCCCCCCCGAGATCTCCCCGTTGCAGAGCCCACCCTGGCCTCTGTCCGCCAACGCCGGCTCAGCTGCCCGGGAGCCCCGGTCCGACACTCGGCCCTGGGAAAGCTTGGGCCTGACTGTTATTGATCCCTGAACTCCCACACTGGTTCATTAAAAGATATACAGTAGCACCATACTAATCACCACTCGTAACCCCTCCCTTGCCCCGTGGACATACAGTGGACGTAACGAGGTCCGGAACACTAGTGGCTTTATGATGACCCGTACGTCATGGCACAATGCTTGTTTTTGAGCGGTAGATCTCAATTAATACCCTACAGCAGGGGTACGCAAACTGGGGCCCACCAGTCAGGGGGGGGCGCAGCAGTTATAGAGGTCCCGCGCTCTCCCACCGGGCGTTTAAATGAAATGCTGGGGGACCGCGCGAGGCCTCTATAACACACTTACCTTGCTTTCCAGCGACGCGTCGTCATGGTAACCCGGCATCAAATGACGCCACGGGGTCACGTGATGTCACGTTACCATGGCAACGTGATGTCAGAGGACCCCATGCGTCATTTTCCGCGGATCAATCTCAAAAAAAACGATTCGCATTTTTCAGACTCCTATTATTATTATTATTATTATTATAACCAGTGCGCACCGCGGACTCCGCAACCCGTGGGCGGATTTGTAGAATCCAATCCGTAGATTCAGCGATTCTTAGCAATCCGCCAACGGATCGCTGAATCCGCGGATTGGATTCTGCAAATCCGTCCACAGGTTGTATCCAACTGCAGATTTTTTTTAAAGCCACGCGGATTAATGCTGACCAAATTCGCCCGCGGATTTTACACCGCAAAGCGGATTTGTTTTTGGGGCGTGGGGGGGGGGGGGGGGGGGGGGGTGAGAAATGCGAGAAAATCTGGGAAGCGGATTTGGGTGGATTCGCCCGTCTCCACTCATTTGTATGTTACTGCTTATGTAATATACATAACTCTGTGCCCTCATTGCACCGCGCCGTGGAATATGTTGACGCTTTACAAATACACGTTAATATTCATATTAATAAATTGCTCAGCGATCAAAATTCCTCGCCATGTAAATGCCACATGATGAGTAATAATCAGTAATATCCCATGGAGTCAGGCGCAGAATAAGGACCGTGCGAGAAGGTTAGTAAAATGCTGATACACTCAGAGGACGCGCTGATCCATCACCTGCTTTATCCACCAAATGTTGCAGGGTTTGTGTTAGAGAGAAAATGCATTTGCTGCTGAAAGCAAACTGAGTGCTGGATAAGGCCTCCGCCATGGTTCTGGCGGGCGGAGGCGCGCTGAGGCTCAGGAAAAGCGGGTGCTTTCCCTGGCCTTAGACAGCGCGCCGTCCGAGGGGGCGTGTCGGCGGGCGGGCCAGTGACATCACGCAGCTGGTTCGCCCTCATTGGGCGAACCGCTCACGTGACCGGCCCTGCTCGCCGGCAAGCGGGAAAATTAAAAATTTCCCTAAGACCTGCGCTTCCGCAATGCGCACGGAAGCGTAGGTGAGCCCCTACTAAAACCGCTCTCATTGCGGCTGTAGGGGCTCAGTGCCGAGCGTAAGCGCGCCTCAGCGTGCCTCCGCCCGCAAGCACTAAACATGGACTCGGCCTTAGGGATGATGGGGAGTGCATCCCAGCGAGAATTCACCTTGTAATCTTGGCATGAGAAGGACACACAGGGCTAAGTATACTAAACGGTGCTAAGCATTAAGGTATAAAGGCTTAAACTCGAGTTGTGTATATATATTGTCACGAGTACAGGCATACCCCGCATTAATGTACACAATGGGTCCAGAGCATGTATGTAAAGCGAAAGTGTACTTAAAGTGAATCACCACCTTTTCCCCACTTATCGATGCTTCGGTACAGGTAGGGAGCCGGTATTTCTGTTCAGGACGTGCCGACAGGCGCATGCGCGAGCTGCTGTTTGCCTATTGGGCGAGGGGAATCAGCGCGTCACTACTACGGCGGTCTGTAGGGCAGAATAAGTATCCGTACTCGCGAAGCGAGCGTATGGACACGGGTATGGAGCTATTGTAAATATGTCCTTACTCGCGAGTGTAATTAAAGTGAGTGTCCTTAAACCGGGGAACGCCTGTATATTGGTTTGCAAGCAAGGTTATTACAAAGTGCATTCCGCCCTCTGATCTATCCTTTAGATTGGGCACTTATTACCAAAATAGTTCTCTCGGGAGCTGAAATCAGATGGACCTGCTGCGTATGAAAAATAAAAGATGAATATTAAATACGTGGAAAACTACAATTATCCCTTCCGTAGAAATAATAAACCGGTTATTAATTTGGCTCATGTTAATAGGTTGCCTCATCCGGGATGCATTCAAATGAATAATTGTTATTCATGTTGTCTACCTTCATTTTTCTATCTCAACATAATAATTCCTAATTGAGCATATCAAGCGGGTTGTTTTTTAACTGCTGCGTTACTATGACTCCGTGAAAGTTTGGGGACGCGTTTACAGGAGTTATTTCCCGCGGTATTAACCACGCACACCGCCCTCTTATAGCGTACAACTCTTTATTGTACAAAATCAATATCAAGAATTCATTTCCACCAACAAGCGCAAATTGGAACCACGTACGTGCAACTAATGTCCCCCACTCCGCCCGGAGTCCCCTGCCATCGCACTGACCCACTGCCACCCGCACCGTCCCCCCGTCACGAGGAAAGAACCAATCCCAGCGAGAAGCAGAAATGGGGTTGTGTTTCGGTTTTCCGGCGTAGTTCGGGTCGCACCGCCCCGGGATGACGCAGAACACGAGTGTTCTTGGGACCCGGATTCAGAGGAGTGGAACCCAACCTGCCGAACGCCGATCCCCCGGAGGGGAGGTAAAAGTAAAGATTGACGTCTGCCACAGACGCGTCTTTTCTTTGTTATCCTTTTAGTCTAATTGAAAATGCTTCTTACGCTTTCTGTCTTGATACAATCAATACTATAATAGATCTCCAGCCAAGTAAAGGTTGTGTGTTATCCAGCTGTCATTGTAACGCCACATCTCTGGAGTCTACCGGGTTGGTGAACTCTGCCCCAACATCTTAAAGTATCAACCCCTTCGCCCAGGGATGGGCCAACTGCAGTCCTCAAGAGCTACCAACAGGTCAGGTTTTCAGGATATCCCTGCTTCAGCACAGGTGGCTCAATCAGAGGCTCAGTCTTCGACTGAGCCTCTGATTGAGCCACCTGTGCTGAAGCAGGGATATCCTGAAAACCTGACCTGTTGGTGGCCCTTGAGGCCTGGAGGTGGCTGCCCCTGCCTCGCCAAAGAGGGAGACGTTTGTTTCCATGGATATTATTAATCAAAGTCTTCTGTCTGCAAACCTGAGGGTCGCAAGCGTGTGCAACATAACAGCCGTACGGAACGGTTTTCTGCGCAGGATTTGCTGGAAGGAGACATTTTCCCGAACTCCAGCGTGAATTGTGTCATCAATTTCAGCTCCTGGGACCCCCATCTTCCAGAGATACTTACCTCTGTAGGTGCTGCCGGTATCTCTGTGTCGTTTAAATGTCCCGGCCGCGCTGGCCAATAGGAAGCCGCAGCGGGTGATGTCACGGCTTCCTATTGGCCCGCGTGATGCGGGACATTTAAAGCCGCCATTATGTTAGGCACGCAGTTCCCTACCTGCATTGATACCGGCACTGCTACGGAGGTAGGTGTCTCTGGGAGCAGAGGGTCTCCAGAGCTGAAATTAACACAGTTCTGCTCCAAAGACCCCCTGCTTCAATCCTGCAATAAATAAAACGTGTTTTGCTTTACCAGTGGAGAATACATTGTCTATTTTCTTCGAGTCGGTCATTTTTAATAATATCTAGTACTACCATTGGCTCAGTTTGGTCCTATATGAGACACGGCCTCTATAGAATATTCTTTCTATCAATTATCCTATTATTTCCAAAGTAGGAAAAGAACTGAACAATGGAAACAATAATATACCTTAGCAACAAACTTCAGACATTATAGGGAAATCCATCCCGCTTTTAGCACAGTGTTGTGAAGCCATACAGTACTTGCAAAATAATGGGGCAGGTATTTCTGGTATCAAAGGGTTACAGTCTATTCTGACTAGGGGACCATTATCAGGCACCGCACCCCCCTCCCACAGGGGGAAATCGGAGGAAAAGGCATCTGCTACCTTAAGCTTTTCAAAAGCTCTTTGCTGCTTTTAAAACGCGGTGAAGAATGTGTTCCTTTATAGCTGGATAATTGTTTTTCCATTTCGAAACCCTTCCCCTGTAATCTCTGCCCTTTTCTTTTCCAGTTTGACAAGCCTCTGACAATCATACAGGACCCAAACACCAATCAAAGTGTCCAAACCAACCCTCGGCTTCGTAACCGCTTGGGTGCTCATTTTCCCCAGCCTTTTGCCTACGTCACCGGGGCAGTAAGTGGGTATAATACCCCTCTTTGTCACTGTGTGGTGGGCTGCAGAGAGATAGTAATTTTCTAAGGAAGCAGATAAAGGTTTCTCTACCAACGCAACGTTTCTGTAGCTTTGTAAACTCATCAAAATCTGTCTATCGATGTATCTATGGGATTCACCCCAATGCATGTTATCATATCCTCATTTTGTGTATCGATCTATCTTATTATCTATCTGTATCTATATATCTTATTATTATCTACCTATCATCTATCTTATTATCTATCTGTATCTATTTATTTATCTTATTATCTATATATCTTATTATTATCTACCTATCATCTATCTTATTATCTATCTGTATCTATTTATTTATCTTATTATCTATATATCTTATTATTATCTACCTATCATCTATCTTATTAACTATCTAGAAAAAAACACACGTATATTTTACATTAATTTGTTTCAAAGTGTAATGTATAGCGCTCCGTTAAATGGAAATATATTTGGCCTGTGTCCCTGATAATGGGACTCAGGTTCCAGTAACCGGGGACAGGCTTATTACTGTAGGCTGCCTCTTACTGGGTTCCACCATTAATACAAGTCTGGGGTTTTGGCCAACATTTCAGTTATGCCAAACAGCAGTGTTCGCAAGCAATGTTTCACGGAGGTTGGATAACTCTCTGGCAATCCTTTGCTGTGTCTTGTTAAGGACATATTGTTTCTCTACCAACTTCTTCCTTCTAATTGGGAGCTCTGTAAAGTACAATGAATCTGGAATATAACACAAGTGGCTGTCACTTGGATAATGTGGAGTCATCTCCTGTAGTCATTGCTCAGCTCTGTATAATTAAGGTCACTTACCACTCCACAACCATCTTGCTGTTACTCCTGAATTCTTCTTCCAGCAGAAAAGTGTTTATAGTACGTTTCACTTGAAATAAGCAGCCAGTATGTTTTATATTTGTAGATCCGAAGTAAGTACTGTATCAGTCTAGATTTGGGTTTGCCAAAGGTAATTCTTCTGGAACCAGGATCACATGTGGGATGTGAGTGAGTCCAGTGGTTTAACTCGTCCCCCTTTGAGAGCACACAGAGTCCTTTTATTTTCTTCAACTTTAATGGGGGAGTCAAAAACAAATATAAAGGTACTTGCAGATGGTAATGTGGGGTGAGAGAGGGCATCTCTATGTGAAGGTGTTCTGTTATGGGGGGGCGGTAAAAAAGGATAGCCTTGCCAGGGTGTGATGGAGGAAGCATGTACTCACTAAGCCAGCTAGTTAGATCTAAAGCACATGTTCCTGTGACTGGCAGGAAGGGTCTAAGGACCAAAGTAACTGCTATAAAGGCGGGGGAGTAAGCTGGACTAAACCACCTTTCTAGCTAAAGAGATTGGAAGGTTGCCAGGGCAACCAACTAAGGCTGTGTAAGGGACATATGTAGCAATAATGTTGCAGTTACACATGCAGCTGGAACAGGAGAATTACAGGCAGCTGAACAAGGGAGGCAGGGATAGTCAAAACTGCAGAGGGAGACAGAAAATGTGTAATCCTGTTCCAGGACACATACACTGATACACACACACACACTCACACATAAACTGATACACACAGCAGCCTGACGCAGATATACACACACATACACTGATAGTACAGACTGACTCAAATACACACACACATACATACACTGATACATACAGCAGCTTGACTCAGATACACACACACATACACTGATAGTACAGACTGACTCAGATACACACACACACACATACACTGATACATACAGCAGCCTGACTCAGATACACACACACATACACTGATAGTACAGACTGACTCAGATACACACACACACATACACTGATACATACAGCAGCCTGACTCAGATACACACACACATACACTGATAGTACAAACTGACTCAGATACACACACACACACACACACACACACACACACACACACACACACACACACACACACACACACACACACACACACACACACACACACACACACACACACACACACACACATACACTGATACATACAGCAGCCTGACTGAGATACACACACACATACACTGATACATACAGCAGCCTGACTCAGATACACACACACACACACACACACACACACATACACTGATACATACAGCAGCCTTACTCAGATACACACACACATACACTGATAGTACACACCGACTCAGATACACACACACACATACACTGATACATACAGCAGCCTGACTCAGATACACACACACATACACTGATAGTACAGACTGACTCAGATACACACACACACATACACTGATACATACAGCAGCCTGACTCAGATACACACACACATACATTGATAGTACAGACTGACTCAGATACACACACACACACACACACACACACACACACACACACACACACACACACATACACTGATACATACAGCAGCCTTACTCAGATACATACACACATACACTGATAGTACAGACTGACTCAGATACACACACACACACACATCCACTGATACATACAGCAGCCTTACTCAGATACATACACACATACACTGATAGTACAGACTGACTCAGATACACACACACACACATACACTGATACATACAGCAGCCTTACTCAGATACATACACTCATACACTGATAGTACAAACTGACTCAGATACACACACACATACATACACTGATACATACAGCAGCCTTACTCAGATACACACACACATACACTGATAGTACAGACTGACTCAGATACACACACACACACACACACACACACACACACACACACACACACACACATACACTGATACATACAGCAGCCTTACTCAGATACATACACACATACACTGATAGTACAGACTGACTCAGATACACACACACATACATACACTGATACATACAGCAGCCTTACTCAGATACATACACTCATACACTGATAGTACAGACTGACTCAGATACACACACACACATACATAGTGCATGAGGTGTAAAGTATCAGCTACAGAACTACCTACAGTATATGCTTCATTAAGGAGGAGTGTTTTAAGGAAGGTCCTAAAGATGGATAGAGAGGGTGCCAGTCAGATATTGAGGGGAAGGGCATTCCGGAGGTGTGGGGCCGTGAGTGAGAGAGGTTTTTAGATGAGAGAGGGATTTAGATACAAAGGGGGTAGAAAGAAGACATCCTTGAGCAGAACGCAAGAGTCGGGATGGTGCATAACGAGAAATTAGGGCTGAGATGTAAGGGGGAGCAGAAGAATGTAAAGCTTTAAAAGTGAGGAGGAGAATTGAGTGTGTGATATGGGATTTGATAGGAAGCCAGGAGAGGGAGACACTGAGACAGCTTTAGGAAAGAGTAACGAGAGGTAACTCCCAATGTATTATAGTTCCTGGTAAAACATTTTATAAATAAAATGTACATTTTGCTTGAATCTAGGGAAGATGGCACCTGAGCTCTCCGTGAGCTGAGATCGCGATAGGAACGGAAGAAGAGAAGGACCTTCTCTCCCATTCCTAATCTTCCTTCTTATGAATGCTTGGTCACGAGTTTTCCCAAGCGTCGGGCGATCTTTTCTTCCCTTGGTTTAGGGTGACCACCTGCATCAGGTCCAGTATCCATGATCACAGGTGGTTCAACCTGGGTGGAGTTTTTATCCATTCTGATTGACCCCCATGGCATCTCAGTTTGGTAGTCGGGAGACTTCTTGTATTGACGTATTACCTCTTTTACACTGACCGATTCTTCAATGTGTGGGGAAATCCCCAGTGATGTCTGGCGGGGTATCTCTGCTATAGTAGCACCGTTTTGAAGCTTCTTCAGTACCAGGGGACCCTGGTCTACAGCTTCCTCATTCATCACGGACCCATCCACAACAAGCATGACCCCCTCATCAGTAGAGAGGTAATTTGTGTTTGGTTCAGGGTACTTAGATTGCAGTACATCAGTTTGGTTGTAGTTCTCACACCTTACCGTTACCCGTGACCTCCCTTTTTTGTAGCCGGAAACCTGTTGTGGTGTGCCTTTCTCCCTTGCAAAGACGAGTAGACAACTAGTGTTGCATCTTTAGGGGTGTGATCACTGATACAGTTCTGCCTCATTGTAGCCAAAGACTGAATCCAAGTGGTGGCATTTTTCACCGTGAGGAGTCTGGATTGGGCCATGGGGGGACGGTAGCACAACTGGATTTTTATTGCGCTTCTCAGTCATAATTCGGTTCTTCCTTCCTGAATTGTGTGGAAAGCTGATGGTAGCACCGAGACGGCATTGCAGGTGCATGTATAGCAGCGCACAGCTTGCTTAGTTGTGACGTGGTGCCTATATCTGGATTGAATCGCACAATAATCACACAGATTTTTTTATCACAGGTGTCTCTCCATATGTTATTTGGAGGGAGGGTAGACGGGATATATATAGTGCTTGGGACTCTACTATAATAGATCTGCCCCTTGGTATGACCTAAATAACGTCAGGTTAGATCCCTGCATTAAAATCAGCGGCCCCTAATGGCTGTGCAATGTTTGGGGGAACACCTACTTTGCATATCATTATTATTAGCACTAACAGCTGGAAACAGAATATTAGCTATTCATTTATTTAAGATTTAGCACTGGGTTAACGCTCCGTTATGTGCTTTAGCGCATAGATGTTATAATTAATCTAACGTTAATTTAGGTAAACATTATGTTAAATGAGCTTTGTGGATCTGACGTATATAGCTATCAGTCTACTTACATGTATATGTATGTATATATATGTATACTAGCTGAGAGACCCGGCGTTGCCCGGGATGTAATTTTGGGGGGGGCGTACGACAGGGTTAGGCTTCCCCCCCCCCTTGACAGCTAGGTGGGTGACTGAGTTGACTGAGTGTGTGGGTGACTGTGTGGGTGGGTGGGTGACACTTGACTGAGTGGGTGGGTGGGTTGGTGACTGAGTGGGTGACTTTGGGTCGGTGACTGGGTGGGTGACTTTGGGTCGGTTTGACTTTGGGTCGGTGGGTGGGTGACTTTGGGTCGGTGGGTGGGTGACTTTGGGTCGGTGGGTGGGTGACTTTGGGTCGGTGGGTGGGTGACTTTGGGTCGGTGGGTGGGTGACTTTGGGTTGGTGGGTGACTTTGGGTCGGTGGGTGGGTGACTTTGGGTCGGTTTGACTTTGGGTCGGTGGGTGGGTGACTTTGGGTCGGTGGGTGACTTTGGGTCGGTGGTTGGGTGGGTGAGTTGGGTCGGTGGGTGGGTGAGTTGGGTCGGGGGGTGGATGACTTTGGGTCGGTGGGTGGGTGACTTGACTTTGGGTCGGTGGGTGGGTGACTTTGGGTGGGTGGGTGACTTTGGGTCGGTGGGTGGGTCGGTGACTGGGTGACTTTTTCAGGGTCGGTGACTGGGTGGGTCAGTGACTGGGGTCGGTGACTGGGTGGGTCAGTGAGTGGGTAGGTGGGGTCGGTGAGTGGGTGGGTGGGGACGGTGAGTGGGTGGGTGGGGTCAGTGACTGGGTGGGTGGTTTTGGGTGAGACTGGGTGGGTGAGTGTGAGACTGAATGGGTGGGTGAGTGTGAGACTGAATGGGTGGGTGAGTGTGAGACTGAATGGGTGGGTGAGTGTGAGACTGAATGGGTGGGTGGGTGAGTGTGAGACTGAATGGGTGGGTGAGTGTGAGACTGAATGGGTGGGTGAGTGGGAGACTGAATGGGTGGGTGAGTGGGAGACTGAATGGGTGGGTGAGTGGGAGACTGAATGGGTGGGTGAGTGGGAGACTGAATGGGTGGGTGAGTGGGAGACTGAATGGGTGGATGAGTGGGAAACTGAATGGGTGGATGAGTGGGAAACTGAATGGGTGGATGAGTGGGAAACTGAATGGGTGGGTGAGTGGGAAACTGAATGGGTGGGTGAGTGGGAAACTGAATGGGTGGGTGAGTGGGAAACTGAATGGGTGGGAGAGTGGGAAACTGAATGGGTGGGTGAGTGGGAAACTGAATGGGAGGGTGAGTGGGAAACTGAATGGGTGGGTGAGTGGGAGACTGAGTGGGAGAGTGGGTGGGAGACTGACTGGGTGGGAGACTGACTGGGTGGGAAACTGACTGGGTGGGAGACTGACTGGGTGGGAGACTGACTGGGTGGGAGACTGACTGGGTGGGTGAGTGGGAGACTGACTGGGTGGGTGAGTGAGTGGGAGACTGACTGGGTGGGTGAGTGGGAGACTGACTGGGTGGGTGAGTGGGAGACTGACTGGGTGGGTGAGTGGGTGACTGACTGGGTGGGTGAGTGGGTGACTGACTGGGTGGTGAGTGGGTGACTGACTGGGTGGGTGAGTGGGTGACTGACTGGGTGGGTGAGTGGGTGACTGACTTGGTGGGTGAGTGGGTGACTGACTGGGTGGGTGAGTGGGTGACTGACTGGGTGGGTGAGTGGGTGACTGACTGGGTGGGTGAGTGGGTGACTGACTGGGTGGGTGAGTGGGTGACTGACTGGGTGGGTGAGTGGGTGACTGACTGGGTGGGTGAGTGGGTGACTGACTGGGTGGGTGAGTGGGTGACTGACTGACTGACTGAATGGGTGGGTGACTGGGTGACTGACTGAATGGGTGACTGAATGGGTGGGTGACTGAGTGACTGGGTGGGTGACTGAGTGACTGGGTGGGTGACTGAGTGGGTGGGTGACTGAGTTGACTGAGGTGGGTGGGTGGGTGACTGGGTGGGTGGGTGGGTGACTGGGTGTGTGGTTGATTGGGTGTGTGGGTGGGTGGGTGACTGGGTGTGTGGGTGGGTGGGTGACTGGGTGGGTGGGTGTGTGGGTGGGTGACTGGGTGGGTGACTTGACTGGGTGGGTGGGTGACTTGACTTGACTGGGTGGGTGGGTGGATGACTTGACTGAGTGAGTGAGTGGGTGGGTGACTGAGTGGGTGGGTGACTAAGTGAGTTTTTGGGTGACTAAGTGAGTGGGTGGGTGGGTTACTGAGTGGGTGGGTGACTGAGTGAGTGGGTGGGTGACTGAGTGGGTGGGTGACTGGGTGAAAGTGACTGAGTGGGTGACTGAGTGGGTGACTGAGTGAGTGGGTGGGTGACTGGGTGGGTGGGTGACTGGGTGAAAGTGACTGGGTCGTGTGTGGGTGACTGGGTGGGTGACTGGGTGACAGTGCGTGGGTGGGAGACGGTGGGTGACTTACCTTGACCCCGTGGCATCTGGCTGGGGCAGGAGGTGAGTTCGGGAAGCGCCGCGCTTCCCCTCCGTCCGGGAGCCGGCGCATGTGATGGGGAGTCTCGCGCCGCGCTTCCCCTCCGTCCGGGAGCCGGCGCACGTGAGGGGGAGTCCCGCGCCGCGCTTCCCCTCTCCGGTAGCGGCGCACGTGAGGGGGAGTCCCGCGCCGCGCTTCCCCTCCGTCCGGGAGCCGGCGCACGTGAGGGGGAGTCCCGCGCCGCGCTTCCCCTCTCCGGTAGCGGCGCACGTGAGGGGGAGTCCCGCGCCGCGCTTCCCCTCTCCGGTAGCGGCGCACGTGAGGGGGAGAGCAGGAGGCCCGGGCCGCGCCGTGAGGGGGGAGGAGGCTGGAGTTTGCTGCTGAGCAGGAGGGCCGCGGCGCACGGTGAGGGTGATGGTGCGGCTGGGGATGTTGCGGAGCGTGGGGATTTGGGTGAGGTGGGGGGAGAGAGTGAGGGGCACCGGGAGAGGAGGGGGTGGGGGGTGTGTGGAAGGTGAGCTGCGGTCCAACTGACGGGGGAGAGTGAGGGTGTGTGTGTGTGTGTGAGGGGGGGTGTGTGTGTGTGAGGGGGGGGGGGTGTGTGTGAGGGGTGTGTGTGTGTGTGTGTGTGTGTGTGTGTGTGTGTGTGTGTGAGGGTGTGTGTGTGTGTGAGGGTGTGTGTGTGTGTGTGAGGGTGTGTGTGTGTGTGTGAGGGTGTGTGTGTGTGTGTGTGTGTGGTTTTTTTTTTGCCCGTCACTCTGCCTCAGGCCAATGAGAGGTGCGGGGGCGGGCGGGCCAAGGGACCAATGAGATTGCCGCTAGGGACGCAGACATACAGTGCTTTCAGAAATATATAGTAGATATATCTGTGTGTGTGTGTGTGTGTGTGTGTGTGTGTGTCTCTATCTATTTCTCGTCTGATATATAATTATTCCACCAGTTTTGTAGCTGGGAGACTTTGGGAAATGTCGGAATTAGAACGCCCCTTAATCCCGGGGTTCTGAATTCCCCCCATTGAGAATGTCCCAGTACTTTGAATAGGAAACATGCCGGTTGGAAGAAGAGTGTGTTTCTCCATGGAAACAGCTCTGCGTGACCGGCGCGGCCAGGCTTGTATTATTCCTGATTTAACCGCAACCTGTATTAGACGTTTCAGCCATAATAATCTTACTGGGGACATTTATTTTTCGTACCAAAATCGTAACCAAAAATGTGGCCAAGGGATTACTAAAAACCTCCTTTTTAAATAGTAAGATCAAAAGTCTGGCCGTTAATGACGCCGCCCTGAGGTCCCCATTTTCAGAAGCAAATGGTACCGCGAGTGAGTGGGGAACGCAGGTCCATCTGTGGAGGGAGTTCAGGAGACGCTTCTCCTCAGGGTTTCCGTTTGAAAGCAGAGCCATGCAAACAGACTCTCTCCTAATTAAACCCAACGGAAGCCAAATCTTCCCCTTCAAGCACAGCCATGTAAGATTAGACTGAGAGAGAGGGAGAGAGAAGGGGGAGAGAGAGAGAAGGGAGAGAGAGAAGAGAGAGAAGAGAGAGAGAAGAGAGAGAAGAGAGAGGGAGAGAAAAGAGAGAAGAGAGAGGGAGAGAGAGAGAGAGAGAGAGGGAGAGAGGGAGAGAGAGAGGGAGAGAAGAGAGAGGGAGAGAGAGAGAGAGAGAAGAGAGAGAGGGAGAGAGAGAGAAGAGAGAGAAGAGAGAGAAGAGAGAGAGAGAGAAGAGAGAGAGAAGAGAGAGAAGAGAGAGAGAAGAGAGAGGGAGAGAGAGAGAAGAGAGAGGGAGAGAGAGAGAAGAGAGAGAAGAGAGAGGGAGAGAGAAGAGAGAGAAGAGAGAGAAGGGTTTCAAAAGCTTTCATCAGTCAGATGTGCAAATGACTCCGTACTTTTTGGGGGAAACAGGTAATTATATGGCCCCTGGTGGCTCGACTTAAGTGAGGATTTTTATCTTCGACTTGAAGAGGGGGATTTTTTTGGGGGGGAAAGGGGGACCCTTGGGCCTTTGCATAAAGATGATCCGACCTTCTAACTAATCCTATAGGACAGCGTGTATCTAAGCAAAGGAAATCTATGCGCCCTAATCTTTCCTTAACGGCTTTGCGCACGTCTTGTTGAGCCGGCAATTACCGTTCCGCCGTCGTTTGCGAGGAGGACGGTGAAAGTAGCGGCGTTGTTTAACCTTTTAAGTGCCGGAGAGGACGTGGCGCCAGAGTGCACATTGCGATCATGCGACTGCTCCTTGGAGTGATCATGTGATCGCGGCGTTACGGATGACGCAAACAGAAGAGGCGGGAGTCCTCTCCTTCCATTCTCTTCCCGCCAGACCGCTTTTTCGTAAAGAAATTTGCAGAAATGTCACCGATTCGCAAATTAACATTTCGCTTTTTATTCAAGACCCTGACACAGGGTTTCTCTCTCCCCCTCTCCCTCTCTCTCTCTCCCTCTCTCTCTCCCTCTCTCTCTCCCTCCCTCTTGCTCTCTCTCCCCCTCTTCGTCTCTCTCCCCCTCTTTCTCTCTCTCTCTCCCCCTCCCTTCTCACCCTCTCCCTCCTCTGTCCCCCTCTCTCTTCCCCCTATCCCTCTCCCCCTCTCTCTCCCCCTCTCCCTCTCACTCCCTCTCTCTACCTCTCCCTCTCCCTATCACCCTCTCCCTCTCACCCCTCTGTCCCTCTCTCCCCCCTATCCCTCTCTTCCCCTCTTTTTCTTGCTCCTCTCTCCCCCCTCCTACTCTTCCTCTCCCCCTTTCTCTCTCTCTTGATTAAATCGCCATTTCACGCAATGCCCCTTATTCTCTCATTGGTGATCTGACTGCACCGCTACGTAATTTGTATCAGTTTAGCAGTTGAAGCCGCAAGTAACATAGTGAACACCTGTTGTAATAAATACATAGGATTACCGGGGAAAAAAAAGGATTCCAGTATTTATCAATGAGTCAGTTCATTTATCGCATCTATGTAAACAGACACAAATTAGGAGAGCAGTTGAAGAAAGCCAATACACTTAAAGCACGGCTAATCAATACATTTTTGAAGCAGGTATTAATTCAGCCAATCGCGAAACTGTTACAGAGCTGCTTAGAGTTCAATTTCTAATGATGTTTATGAAATCAATAATAAAACCTTCTATTGATATCTGTTTAACCGGCTAGACATTGATTGAATGCAGATGAAAATAAAACTGAACTCATGATCCAAATATTCTCATGATTGGTGCGCATATTGGTTACAAATATATCTCAGACAAAATGGATAAGGAAAATGTAATACATTTCCAAAGAATAAAAATTGCGGTCACATCCTAACACTGCAATGTGTTTGCGAAATGCGTTGGATGAAGTACACACGTTTGTACTCAGACACTATGTACACAACGCATTTTGATGTACAGATGCATCTGCATAAGTTCTTAGCAAAACAAGCTGACAACTCAAGTCAAAATGCATTTTGGACCATATTTACTAAGCAGGTTTCTGCCGTAAGACAACTCGTGGTGTTGGAAGACACATTATAAGCCATTCAACGGACGGCAAGATGTCTTCCAGCGACGGAAGGTGTCTGATACGGCAGAAAAAGGCTTAGTTAATATGGCCCAATCTCGTTCAGGTGAAAGAGTATTATACTTGATACCCCTGAATACGCACAATGCTCTGACTTTGGCCCAGATTTGCAGGTGGGATACTTTAATGAACCCAAGGTGTTCCCTGGAAATCCAGTTACTTCATCACTTCAATAGTAGAGAGACTGCATATAGGAGCGGCGATACATGTACCATTACTTAATAGGCTTAAATGTGTGAGTTCTGATACCTCCCATCTGTGCTGGAGTTTGTAGATATGTCGGGCTGTGGATTGTGTAAATGACTCTTCTATGTTCCAAAATTCACATTATCATTTATTTTTCATAATTACATAGTTACATGTCAGAAGATTAAAGCTGGTAGAGAATCAGACTCAACTGTAACTTTCACTAAACGCATAAGATGCTACGGAAAACAAATTCACAAACCCTGCCCTCCTCCCAAATTGGCTTGTACTTTATTAGTGAGATCTGTACCCATCTGCTGTTGAATGCATTGTCTTGTGCAGTTTTCTGAGCTGAACGTTTAATTATTTCCGTGCAGCAACATCAATTTAGAATTTGCAAGCTGGACTAATATTATCATCATTTATTTACATTCACCAACACATTCCGAAGCGCGGTACAATAAGGGCGTGATGGCGTTAACCAAAGAAATGATTCTGATCCGGGGAGCTAACAATCTAACAAAGTATAGTTGGGGAAGGAGGTTGGAGTGTTACTGAAAACCACACGCTGAGGAGTCCACAGCTGGGATTCTGGTCCTATGAGAGGCTGCCAAGAACTGGGAGCGGGAGGCATCATTTAAACGATAAACAATTTAACGTACATTCATAAATTCTTTGAAATGTTCCCGTTGTAATTGCGAAACTATGCCAGGTGTTTGATTGTCATAAATATCTTCTAGCCACTTGTTTCATAAAACTCTACGCAGAATAATGCACGGAGACAAGCAGATTCCCTGAATCAAGAGATTAGAAATAGCTGAGCCAGGGAGAATCGCACTTCAATTAATTTAATTAGCTCGTTTAGTTGACTTTGCAAAAGCTTTTGACACTCACACAAATTCCACAGGGGTAAGGAACCTGTCAGCTGTCAACCACACAGAATGTAAAATATTTTGAACGCATACTGTACACCTCAAACTTTGAAAGATGCAATCAACATACTTTTGCGTTAAATTGAGCTAGTTTATATTATATCATCATATCATCATTTTCAGCCCATGTCTCCCCACTGCTGGATGAAGCCTCCCCAGTGATCTCCCAGGTCCTGCGGTTACAGCCTCTCTTCTCCACGCTGCTCCCACACATTCCCTCATCCCATCCTCTCCAGCCCGTGTGTCCCCACTGCTGGGTGACCCTCCACAGTGATCTCCCAGGTCCTGCGGTTACAGCCTCTTCTCCATGTCGCTCCCACACATTCCCTTACCCCATCCTCTCCAGCCCATGTCTCCCCACTGCTGGATGAAGTCTCCCCAGTGATCTCCCAGGCCCTGTGGTTACAGCCTCTCTTCTCCACGTCGCTCCCACACATTCCCTCATCCCATCCTCCCCAGCCCGTGTCTCCCCACTGCTGGATGAAGTCTCCCCAGTGATCTCCCAGGTCCTGCGGTTACAGCCTCTCTTCTCCACGTCGCTCCCACACATTCCCTCATCCCATCCTCTCCAGCCCGTGACTCCCGCGTTCATTTCAGCTTCCAGAGACCCCCCCTGGCTCTCACCTATTAGAAAAAGAAAAACCAACACGAAACCACGTCTTTAAGAAGACTTCTTAATAATGTGTCACTGGGAACCAGTTGTAAATGTAGCTACACTATAAGACCCAGCATTTCCAATACATTTTATTGGGATACCACGGCTGCCATTTTGTTCATTTGCCGGTGCTACCTGGCAATGTTTGCTCTTTAGGAAAATAAGCCCAGACCCTGCAGAAGAAGAGATAGTATTGATAGAGAGAGTGGAGAACCTTGACTTACTCTCCGCTAGATGTGTGCTGTATCTTTTTCTCCGTGCGCTGGCCGCAATGAAACGATATCTTGCTCTATTTGCTCCCTCTTAAAAACCAATGATACATCTCCCCCTAACGGGGGGGAATTCACGAAACGGCAATAAGGGTTATCGGAAGTTAGTGCTGGTCATTCGTTTACATCCCTTGTTGCACACTTTGCGACCCCCTATAAGTGTACGTTGTATGGAATAAATGACATATGCACCCCTTAATGCACAGCACTTTAAATTTCCTTACATGGGAAGAGTGGGCCTAAAGTATTTGTGAAGGCCGCTCACTCATTTCTGATTTATCCACTTATGGACTAAAGGATGTGTGATAATGGGATTTATTTTATATCGGCTGAAGCGGGTCCGACCAGCGGCTTCTGCGGATATTGAATAAGCCCCGATGTGTTAAGCCTTATTATTCTTTATTGAATAAGGAGGTGCTGCATTTATTGAATAAGGGTATTGATCGTAAATGCCGATTCTGAATAGGAAATTGCTACGGACATTAATCTTAATTTGGAGTAAATTCAAAATATTCTGATGAGTGCAACTTGAAGTGTTTACATTAATTTCTGCTCTTACCCCTCGTGTAACATGAACCTACCCACTTTCCATAACTGCTTGCAGTAGCCTGAAACCTCTCACAGTTGACAAGCAGTGGGGTTCACTTCATCCAGTCCCCGTTGCAGGAGTCTTTGATGACATTCTCAGTGGCTTTGCTTTCAAAATTTACTGCACTAATTTGGTGACTGTCAAAGTCTGCTTGTGTGTGATCTGGGATTGCGCTTTTTTTTTTACTCATAAATCTATCTTTTTTTTACAGCCTTCTCGGGTGGAGCTTTAGAGATTGGAAGCAAATCCCCATAGACTAATAGCACACGCAAAGCACTATGTACACAGTGAAGGTTAGCTAAAGATTAAGTGGCATCATGAGCTTACAATGAACAGCCGTAATATCAACAGCACTAGGAAAACACTGTATTAACGTAATACACTATATAATAACGTAATAAAATAGAACAGTCCATTAGCTTAGAGAGAAGGGTGTAATAGCTTAATAATGCTGTCTTAAACAGCCTCTCTGATTTGATTTACATGTAAATAATGTATGTGCCATGGGGATATGCCTTAAGTTAATGACATTTGGTCCTTGAATTTGCTCCTGCTTTAGTTTGGGATTTTATTCAATGTTGTTTGATTTTCTATCAGATGCTGAACTTGGGGACAGAGGTCAGAGGGCCGGCAGATATAATTGATGCAGAGGTAAAGGAAAACTGCAACAGATGTCCTGTAATAATATTATAGTATAGTAATTATTATATATTATATTATTATTATATAATATAATATTATCTATAATATTATAGTAATATTATTACTGCCCTAACGTCTCAAATAACCGCTCCCTATAACTCCTCCCCTAACGGCTCTTAAAGCCGCTCCCTATAACTCCTCTCCTAACCGCTCCCTATAACCGCTCCCTATAACTCCTCCCCTAACGGCTCCTATAGCCGCTCCTTATAACTCCTCCCCTATCTGCTCCTATAACTCCTCTCCTAACTGCTCCTAGAACCGCCCTTCTGCTTCCTCATTTTTTATGGGAGCGTTTAAGGTGTCCAAGTCCTTTTTATTTAATATGGGGAGTTGTATGCGGGACCAGAAGGCCTCGCTATTTTCCTCATGGTATGGTCTTTCTGCGTATAGTCTTTTATAGAATTCCTCAAACACCCCCAGTATCTCATTAGTTTTTGTTGACCTGTTCCCAGTGTTATTTGTGATTGCCGTAATTATCGTTGGTGTACTGTATAGCTATCTCCCGATATTACTGAAAGAAACTTGCCTGCTTTATTACCGGGCTTATGATATTTAAGTTTGCTTAGGGATGTTGTAAACTCTAATTTTTTTCTGTAGGATCAACACTTGCTCTCTCTTTGCTTGTAGCAATTTGTCTTTATTCCCTTTTGATGGGTATGTTTTAAAATTGATATAGACCTTCGTGAGTGTCGTTGCGACTGCTAATATTGATTCATTTGCTTCCTTTTTATTAAGGCTCTCGTAGCTTATAATATTCCCTCTTAATACCGCTTTGGCGGTTTCCCAGAAAACATTTTCCTGCTCTCTATGCTGTTTGTTATCAGTAGCAAAGTCCTTCCATGCTGTCTGCAGAAAAAAGACTTAAATTGTTTGTTTGCTGCCAAAGCAGCTGCAGATCGCCATCCTCATTGAGAAACAAGTTCTTTATTCCATCCTATCATGAAAGACGCTGGGGCAGGGTCCGAGATTGTTAGGATTCCTGTCTTCGCTCTACTAACCTGATTTACTAAATTGTTGGAGATCAAAAAAGGATCCATCCTAGAGAAGGATACGTGTGGGTGGGAGTAAAAGGCGAAATCTCGCTCTGTGGGGTGGCAGTGCCTCCAGATATCAGTGGTGTTTAGCGAATTACTAAAATGTTGTAGAACTGTGTTTTTCTGGTATTTGATTTTGTTTTCAGTTTTTTTACTTTTTCTGTCTATTTTTTCATCAATTACCAGCCGGAAGGGGAGGGGGGAAACGCGGGGAGGTGGAGGGGGGAAACGCGGGGAGGTGGAGGGGGGAAACGCAGGGAGGTGGAGGGGGGAAACGCGGGGAGGTGGAGGGGGGAAACGCGGGGAGGTGGAGGGGGGAAAATGCGGGGAGGTGGAGGGGGGAAACGCAGGGAGGTGGAGGGGGGATGGCAGGGGGGATAGTAGGGGTAGTGGCTCGCCTACAGTCCCAATGTTCCTCCATTTCGAGCCTTCTGGGTGATATTAGAGATTTTTAAACTTGTTAGCTCTGAATATTTAGTCTTTCAGTTATCTTCTGTGTCCTTGCCATATTTAAGCGTATGTACAAACTCTTCTGCTTCCTTTGTCGGTTTGAATCCGTAGCTTGGCTGGGTACAGAAGTGCACATCTGATCCCTTTCTTGTATAACTCGGAGCAAACTTCAGAAAATTCTTTCCGTTGTTGTGACTCCTGTGTAGAGAAATCTTGGAAGATCAGGATCCTCTCTCCATCTTTATCAATTGGCCCTTTGGATTTGTAGGCTGTGAATATTTTGTCCCGCTCTGCCCAGTCCAGAAAGCGAGCGATCACAGGTAACGGTCTGCTCCCCTGTTCTGTTCTGGGGGGGATCCTATTCTCCTCTGTATTCAGACCTAGATATGCCGGGATAGTTTTGGCTAGCAGCGTAGCTAGCTGATTTCCTCCCATTTTCTGGGTTTCCGATAAACCTCAGACTGTTCCTCCTGGACCTGTTTTTCCTTATCTTCCATTTTATCTTTGAGTAGCGTTTGTGCTTCTTCTAATTGTTGGAGGTTGTGTTGTAGTTGTGTTGTAATTGTGTGATGTTGTCCTCCGAATTCCCAATTCTTTGTTCCGCTTCCTTAATCCTTTTTTTTCGGCGAGGCTAATTGTCCCTGTTTACTTTCTAATGATTTTTGAACGGGTTCCAGTTTTGCCTCCAGTATTGGCGTGACACTCGTAATCCGCTTGTCTTGTGATTGCTTCCATTTGGGTGCTGTCCAGCTCTCGCCCCGCCGCGTTACCTTGCTCAGAGTGCTTGGGAGCCATATTTTTGGCCGCTTTGGTGGTGAATTTATCTATGTATTTTTTGCTCCTTGCAGAGTATATTTAAAAGCTTTTCAAAAGGTAGCTGGTTTGTTTAAGGACAACAGACTGCAATGCACAGGACTGTCCCTCGTTTAACCTGAACGAGTGCTTTATTAGTGGGGCAGCGCAGTTCAGGCACATGGGTTATTATCCGGTGAACCTGCCCTCCCGGTGTCGTTACCGCATACCTCATCTCTAAATCATTGCCGGCCTCGCTGCAAGCCCGACGTCAGTTTCCCATCAAGCAGAATCATAAGTGATCCATGCTGTATCGCGCGCGTGATTTGCATGGAATTGTGTGCGTCGTGCTGCCGCACACGGGAAACGGTGACCTTATTGCGACACCATTGGTGGAAGGTCATTACTGTAACCATCATCCCACCTTAATGGAGGTCGTTACGCTGGGAACACACGAGCGGTGTAATGAGACCTGCGCAGCGGGTTTATGGGATGGCATTTAAACTGCGCTTTCATTCAGGTAATATTAATAATAGTTATTTCCTTTGGATAGTGACAGCATACTGCACATAGAATTTTGTAAGCACAATGAGTCCCTGTTCCAAAGAGCTGACGATCTAAGTTTGGCATCTGAGGCACAGGGTGGGGATAAAGTTACTTGCCCAATATCCCTCCCTAGGATTTGAACTGTTTGCCACCCCGGAAAGCAGTGTTCTTATCAGTCAACAACTGCTACTAGCAAATGGAAGGCTCTTAAGTGAGCCTATAAATTGCTTATTGAAATTAAAGCATTTATTTAACATTACCTGCTCCTTCATTGCTGTGGAAAGGAAAAAAAGCACCAAAGATGTTACGTACAGTATTCCCGTTATCAGAAGAAATGGAGACTCCATTAAGAACACCCCTGCAGCTAATTCAAACAAGGGCATTCAGACCAGCTGTGAACTCATCCGAAAAATAAACTCGCAAAGCAAATGGAAGTGAGGAGCTCATTACAGAAGCTCGGACAAAAGACGATAAATCCAATATACTTGGCAGGTTTCAAGCAGGTTTTTCTTTTGTCAATCAGGCTGCTTGTGGGATAACAGAGATGTGAATTCCTTGCATCCGCCAGACTTACTGCTTTACTTGTTTGGATTGAATCTATCTCCGCTATGAACTTTTTAAGTCCACCTGAGACCTTCATTTGTCTGTCACTTACAATACTTGAGATTGTTACTTTAAAGATGCAGACTCGCTTAGATGTCTAAAACATTGTCATATAATAATAGGCGAATCTTCCCGCTGCTGGAGACAGTCATGAAAGCCGGATATTAACCACTAGCGTTTCCTACTATAAGTGGCTCGCAGGGATAACGAACACATACTGTCAATTCTCCCAACGAAAAAGCCCTGAAAGTCGCACTCCTGGATTCCAGGTTAATAATATTCACTAATGATTACCAATATATGCTCCTATATGCCTTCATAAAGTCCCCACCTTAATGATATCATAACATAACTTTTATTAATGTGCATTAAAATCAAAATAAACAAATAAAATTAAATGCCATACGCAAAATATAATACAACAAGCGACCTTCTCTTACTGTGGGCAGAATAGCCTTACTAGGGAAACACATATATACCCCTCCATCCAATGGCATGGACCATTCTTCTTCTCTTCCAATCTGGGTGGTCCCCCTTGACGCGGAGTAGAGTGAGGGGATAGAAGCTGGATGTGTTCCTGCTATAATTCCAGTGAAACAAATGGTAAAAGAGAGTGCAGGGGAGAGCGATAACGAAAACAGGAAATAAATCACCCCATCTTCACAGAAGGGGAACTGCCTCTCACACAGCTACCAACACTGTCTGTCGCCCCAAAAGTAACATGAGTGGATGGGAGGGTAGACATGGAGAAACTGGGCATTCTGCAGTACGCCAGGCGTGCCATAGCTCTAACTTACCCAAGACAGATGACGCCCACAAAGGCGATGTACAGTAAGACAAGACGTGAATGGAAGGGAAACTGTGAAATGGAGACCGATGGGGGTATCAAAATATTAACAAAGGGGCCAGGAAGAGGATGGACGGCCATCCTTGGAGGGGTTTGACATCAACATTGTATGACAGAGTAGTCCAAAATGAGGGGATAGAAGAAAAGCAAATACTCTCTCTAATCTCGTATCCAGATCCAAGGATGTGTCCCTGGTATCATGTCAGTGAAACAAGTAGGAGGAGGGGGTATTACACTTGCTTGGTAACAAGCCCAGGGGGGAGATAGAGAATCACTATTGGTTGCTAAACACAGGCGTAAAACTGAATATAAGACATAAATCTGGTTTGCAGGGACATACCCGGCAGGGGCGATCGGTACAAAATAGTTTACAAAAACATTGGCACATTGATCTGAGATCAGTCCTGGGAGAGAGTACCGATGAGTAGCCACCTGGGAGAGAGTACCGATGAGTTACCACCGGAGAGAGTACTGATGAGTTCTTACCTGGGAGAGAGTACCGATGAGTAGCCACCTGGGAGGGCGTACCGGTGAGTTGTTACCTGGGACAGAGTACTGATGAGTTGCTACATGGGAGGGCGTACCGGTGAGTTGTTACCTGGGAGAGAGTACTGATGAGTTGCCACCTGGGAGTTGTTACCTGGGAGAGAGTACTCATGAGTTGCCACCTTGGAGGGTGTACCGGTGAGTTGTTACCAGGGAGAGAGTACTGATGAGTTACCACAGATCCAATGATTTGAGGCATACATTTGTTCATAGCCAGTTTTTATCAAGAAACCTGACACTGTACCTCCCCCACCAAAAAATAAATAAGTCGTGGGATAATTTCAGTGTGAGTCCTGAATGGCACGCCAATATAGGGTGAGAATATTTTAGATCAGACCAGCACTCAAAAATAAAAACTTGCTAACTCAATTGGGTAATTCCCCACAAAATTAATTTAATAAGAAATGACAACAAAGGTACATTTATAAATAAAATCCATTTAATCAAACAACATGAAAAGTAAAGCAAATAATTCACAAAGAGTATACTGGCGAGTAAAAAATATATAAGAGGTATATAATTACTCCGCGGATATCCGAAGCCACGCGAGCGCTTCTGGGTTTCTTTGCCCTTCCCTCAGGCTAAAGCGTGGCCATGTACGGGAGTTATATACCTTACCCTGTCTGCAATTAATGTCATTACCTCCGTGATCCCCAACCGGTGGGACTGAGAGGGCAGAACCCATAAACCAGTGAGGATGGAGTTAGCACCAGCTCAGGTCACTCCGCGTCCAAAGCACGTACAATCCGGTCGGTTTGGCGGTTAAAAGGCACGGTTTGTCACTTTTTATAGACGCGCTTTGCGGGGCCCAAGGGGGCATGCTGCCAACGGCCCCCCTACCTGTAAAAAAAAGAGGAGACTTACCTTGACGAGCAGCAAACCCCCCCCACACACCTACCTCTTTGCCGGTCCGGGGGCCCCGCGCTCCCTCTCCCAGCTCCCCCCTCTGGTCAGGTGAAAGTTGGATCCTGGGGCCGACAGGAGGGAGCGTGGGGCTAATGGCGGCCGCCTTTCTCGCCTTGCCCGGTCCTTTTGACTGCTGCCACAGTACCAGAATATGCCCCATAGAAGTGTAAACATTCTGGGTGTAAGTTCTGTTGTATAATAATATTTAACCCTACATTTTTTAACGTGCATTTGACAGCAGCATAATTTTACATTCAATTAGCTGGAATAGTACGCTGGGAATCATTAAGAGGACAATAAATTCTTTTTGGATTGTTTTAAACTCAGATAATTGCAGCTCTCTTATTCCCAATCTGATATTTCTATCCAACTTCATTAGTCACAATGTGGGATGTTGCAAATCCCGACCCCCCCCCCCCCCCGTCTGTCCCATGTTAAATGTTATTACTTTAGTTAGTCACGCACTGGGTGACGGTATGTAATGTTATCCTATAGCTATATTCTCACAGGGGAATGCTATATATACTCATCTATACAGACTCGCCATTATACTCTTTATGAATTATTCACTTTCTTTTTCATGATGTTTAATTAGATAGAGTTGTTGTCAATTTTCCATTTTTGTAATTTCTTATTAAATTAATTTTGGGGGGCGGGGGTGGGAGGGGGATTACCCATTGAGTTAGCAAGTGTTTATTTTTGAGTGCTGGTCCGATGTAAACTTTTCTCGGTGTGTTTGGAGTACGCGGGGGGTGGAGGTTCCAGGACCTGAGCACCGGATACCATTAGTAGGATACGGTGAGGGCAAGTTCTAATTCTTGTTTTTTATATGCCAATATATGATTAAATCCGATGAATTCTTTGATAGTTTCGGGAAAAAGCATGCTATTTGGCAATTTATTAATTGTCAGTCAGAGGGGATCAGATATTGCTTACAAGTATATACAATATATATATATATTGCTCAACAAGTGGATTTTGTGAGCTGGCGAGGCGGCGGCAGGACGGGAGAGGAAGACGCTGGCGGTGGGAGAAGGCGATCACCATGTCGGGAGCAGCAGCAGGAAGTGTTTCATGGCGGGAGGCGGCAGCAGGAGAGGATTCCGATCCGTGTGAGCAGCCGGAGAAAAGCCGGCTGCCGTCCGACCCGGAAGTCTTCAGTAAAGTCACTGGCGCCTCAGGGGCGCACTCCTACCCGGCTTCTCTCCGGCTGCTCACATGGATCTAAATACTCTCCCGCTGCCGCCACCCGGCTTTCGCCATCAAACTCCTCCTGCTGCGGCTCCCGGCATGGTGATAGTCTTCTCCCGCCGTCAGCTTCTTCCGCTCTAATCCTGGTAAATTGATGGAGGTGTGCAATCGATACCAGAACTTTTTTGGGGGGAGGAGGGTGCGCGCTTGGCAAGTGCGTTTTTTGGGGGGGCGAGTAACATTTTATCTAAATTGTTGAGCTATATATATATATATCACTAGAGCATTAATATGTGACTACTTGCGCATGTGCAACAAATAAGCCTCAGAGGAATAAACAGGTTACGTCTCGTCACACAATTGATCCAGCATCATAACTGTAACCCAAGGGGGCTGCGATATTTCGGCAGGGAACACGTTAAACAGGCACCAGAGTGGGAGATCTTCAGAGTGTTACTGAAAAGAGCAAGTCAAAGAAGTTATGTGATGAACACAGCCACCCCGCCTAGGAACAATGAAAGCGCCGAATATTACAGATACCTGAAGGTGATGGGAATATACGTATGTACTATTCTCTTGACATTAACACACACGTTACTCAGGGAATTCATTTGAATAATGAATATTATATGTATTTATCACTGTGTAAGTTCTAATTAAATACAGTAACGTTTAGACATTAACCCGTTACTTTGTTCTATGGGAATACAATTTATAAGCTGGGTATTTTTGAGAAAGGAAATGCGTTAATACCTACTGATTAATTTAATTAACGGGGTGATTATCTTCTGGAAGAAATTGTATACTATTAGTCATGTTGGCTTGTTACACAGTATGAAGATGGACATTTCCGAGAAAATTCTCTTAACAATTCCATCAGTGATAAATCTGTATTTACTAATGCGCCAGCGCTGAGAGGCAGGAGTGGGTGTAATGCGCCAGCGCTGAGAGGCAGGAGTGGGTGTAATGCGCCAGCGCTGAGAGGCAGGAGTGTGTGTAATGCGCCAGCGCTGAGGCAGGAGTGTGTGTAATGCGCCAGCGCTGAGGGGCAGGAGTGTGTGTAATGCACCAGCGCTGAGAGGCAGGAGTGGGTGTAATGCGCCAGCGCTGAGGCAGGAGTGTGTGTAATGCACCAGCGCTGAGAGGCAGGAGTGGGTGTAATGCGCCAGCGCTGAGAGGCAGGAGTGGGTGTAATGCGCCAGCGCTGAGAGGCAGGAGTGTGTGTAATGCACCAGCGCTGAGAGGCAGGAGTGGGTGTAATGCGCCAGCGCTGAGAGGCAGGAGTGGGTGTAATGCGCCAGCGCTGAGAGGCAGGAGTGTGTGTAATGCGCCAGCGCTGAGAGGCAGGAGTGGGTGTAATGCACCAGCGCTGAGAGGCAGGAGTGGGTGTAATGCGCCAGCGCTGAGAGGCAGGAGTGTGTGTAATGCGCCAGCGCTGAGAGGCAGGAGTGTGTGTAATGCGCCAGCGCTGAGAGGCAGGAGTGGGTGTAATGCACCAGCGCTGAGAGGCAGGAGTGGGTGTAATGCACCAGTGCTGAGAGGCAGGAGTGGGTGTAATGCACCAGCGCTGAGAGGCAGGAGTGGGTGTAATGCACCAGCGCTGAGAGGCAGGAGTGGGTGTAATGCGCCAGCGCTGAGAGGCAGGAGTGTGTGTAATGCGCCAGTGCTGAGAAGCAGGAGTGTGTGTAATGCGCCAGCGCTGAGAGGCAGGAGTGGGTGTAATGCACCAGCGCTGAGAAGCAGGAGTGTGTGTAATGCGCCAGCGCTGAGAGGCAGGAGTGGGTGTAATGCGCCAGCGCTGAGAGGCAGGAGTGTGTGTAATGCACCAGCGCTGAGAGGCAGGAGTGTGTGTAATGCACCAGCGCTGAGAGGCAGGAGTGGGTGTAATGCACCAGCGCTGAGAGGCAGGAGTGGGTGTAATGCGCCAGCGCTGAGAGGCAGGAGTGGGTGTAATGCGCCAGCGCTGAGGCAGGAGTGGGTGTAATGCACCAGCGCTGAGAGGCAGGAGTGGGTGTAATGCGCCAGCGCTGAGAGGCAGAAGTGGGTGTAATGCGCCAGCGCTGAGAGGCAGGAGTGTGTGTAATGCGCCAGCGCTGAGAGGCAGGAGTGTGTGTAATGCGCCAGTGCTGAGAAGCAGGAGTGTGTGTAATGCGCCAGCGCTGAGAGGCAGGAGTGGGTGTAATGCACCAGCGCTGAGAGGCAGGAGTGGGTGTAATGCACCAGCGCTGAGAGGCAGGAGTGGGTGTAATGCACCAGCGCTGAGAGGCAGGAGTGGGTGTAATGCGCCAGCGCTGAGAGGCAGGAGTGGGTGTAATGCACCAGCGCTGAGAGGCAGGAGTGGGTGTAATGCACCAGCGCTGAGAGGCAGGAGTGGGTGTAATGCACCAGCGCTGAGAGGCAGGAGTGGGTGTAATGCGCCAGCGCTGAGAGGCAGGAGTGGGTGTAATGCGCCAGCGCTGAGAGGCAGGAGTGGGTGTAATGCACCAGCGCTGAGAGGCAGGAGTGGGTGTAATGCGCCAGCGCTGAGAGGCAGGAGTGGGTGTAATGCACCAGCTCTGAGAGGCAGGAGTGGGTGTAATGCGCCAGCGCTGAGAGGCAGGAGTGTGTGTAATGCACCAGCGCTGAGAGGCAGGAGTGTGTGTAATGCACCAGCGCCGAGAGGCAGGAGTGGGTGTAATGCACCAGCGCTGAGAGGCAGGAGTGGGTGTAATGCACCAGCGCTTGAGAGGCAGGAGTGGGTGTAATGCACCAGCGTTGAGGCAGGAGTGGGTGTAATGCACCAGCACTGAGAGGCAGGAGTGGGTGTAATGCACCAGCGCTGAGAGGCAGGAGTGGGTGTAATGCGCCAGCGCTGAGGCAGGAGTGGGTGTAATGCGCCAGCGCTGAGGCAGGAGTGGGTGTAATGCGCCAGCGCTGAGAGGCAGGAGTGGGTGTAATGCACCAGCGCTGAGAGGCAGGAGTGTGTGTAATGCACCAGCGCTGAGAGGCAGGAGTGTGTGTAATGCACCAGCGCTGAGAGGCAGGAGTGTGTGTAATGCACCAGCGCTGAGAGGCAGGAGTGGGTGTAATGCGCCAGCGCTGAGAGACAGGAGTGTGTGTAATGCACCAGCACTGAGAGGCAGGAGTGGGTGTAATGCGCCAGCGCTGAGAGGCAGGAGTGGGTGTAATGCACCAGCGCTGAGAGGCAGAAGTGGGTGTAATGCACCAGCACTGAGAGGCAGGAGTGGGTGTAATGCGCCAGCGCTGAGGGGCAGGAGTGTGTGTAATGCACCAGCGCTTGAGAGGCAGGAGTGGGTGTAATGCACCAGTGCTGAGAGGCAGGAGTGGGTGTAATGCACCAGCGCTGAGAGACAGGAGTGGGTGTAATGCACCAGCGCTGAGAGACAGGAGTGTGTGTAATGCACCAGCGCTTGAGAGGCAGGAGTGGGTGTAATGCACCAGTGCTGAGAGGCAGGAGTGGGTGTAATGCACCAGCGCTGAGAGACAGGAGTGGGTGTAATGCACCAGCGCTGAGAGGCAGGAGTGGGTGTAATGCACCAGCGTTGAGGCAGGAGTGGGTGTAATGCACCAGCGCTGAGAGGCAGGAGTGGGTGTAATGCGCCAGCGCTGAGGGGCAGGAGTGTGTGTAATGCACCAGCGCTTGAGAGGCAGGAGTGGGTGTAATGCACCAGTGCTGAGAGGCAGGAGTGGGTGTAATGCACCAGCGCTGAGAGACAGGAGTGGGTGTAATGCACCAGCGCTGAGAGGCAGGAGTGGGTGTAATGCACCAGCGTTGAGGCAGGAGTGGGTGTAATGCACCCGCGCTGAGGCAGGAGTGTGTGTAATGCACCAGCGCTGAGAGGCAGGAGTGGGTGTAATGCACCAGCGCTGAGAGGCAGGAGTGGGTGTAATGCGCCAGCGCTGAGGGGCAGGAGTGTGTGTAATGCGCCAGCGCTGAGGGGCAGGAGTGTGTGTAATGCACCAGCGCTGAGGGGCAGGAGTGTGTGTAATGCACCAGCGCTGAGAGGCAGGAGTGTGTGTAATGCACCAGCGCTGAGAGGCAGGAGTGGGTGTAATGCACCAGCGCTGAGAGGCAGGAGTGGGTGTAATGCACCAGCGCTGAGGCAGGAGTGGGTGTAATGCGCCAGCGCTGAGAGGCAGGAGTGGGTGTAATGCACCAGCACTGAGAGGCAGGAGTGTGTGTAATGCACCCGCGCTGAGAGGCAGGAGTGGGTGTAATGCACCAGCGCTGAGAGGCAGGAGTGTGTGTAATGCACCAGCGCTGAGAGGCAGGAGTGTGTGTAATGCACCCGCGCTGAGAGACAGGAGTGGGTGTAATGCGCCAGCGCTTGAGAGGCAGGAGTGTGTGTAATGCGCCAGCGCTGAGAGGCAGGAGTGGGTGTAATGCACCAGCGCTTGAGAGGCAGGAGTGGGTGTAATGCACCAGCGCTTGAGAGGCAGGAGTGGGTGTAATGCACCAGCGTTGAGGCAGGAGTGGGTGTAATGCACCAGCGCTGAGAGGCAGGAGTGGGTGTAATGCGCCAGCGCTGAGGGGCAGGAGTGTGTGTAATGCACCAGCGCTTGAGAGGCAGGAGTGGGTGTAATGCACCAGTGCTGAGAGGCAGGAGTGGGTGTAATGCACCAGCGCTGAGAGACAGGAGTGGGTGTAATGCACCAGCGCTGAGAGGCAGGAGTGGGTGTAATGCGCCAGCGCTGAGAGGCAGGAGTGTGTGTAATGCACCAGCGCTGAGAGGCAGGAGTGTGTGTAATGCACCAGCGCTGAGAGGCAGGAGTGTGTGTAATGCACCCGCGCTGAGAGACAGGAGTGGGTGTAATGCGCCAGCGCTTGAGAGGCAGGAGTGTGTGTAATGCGCCAGCGCTGAGAGGCAGGAGTGGGTGTAATGCACCAGCGCTTGAGAGGCAGGAGTGGGTGTAATGCACCAGCGCTTGAGAGGCAGGAGTGGGTGTAATGCACCAGCGTTGAGGCAGGAGTGGGTGTAATGCACCAGCGCTGAGAGGCAGGAGTGGGTGTAATGCGCCAGCGCTGAGGGGCAGGAGTGTGTGTAATGCACCAGCGCTTGAGAGGCAGGAGTGGGTGTAATGCACCAGTGCTGAGAGGCAGGAGTGGGTGTAATGCACCAGCGCTGAGAGACAGGAGTGGGTGTAATGCACCAGCGCTGAGAGGCAGGAGTGGGTGTAATGCACCAGTGCTGAGAGGCAGGAGTGGGTGTAATGCACCAGCGCTGAGAGACAGGAGTGGGTGTAATGCACCAGCGTTGAGGCAGGAGTGGGTGTAATGCACCCGCGCTGAGGCAGGAGTGTGTGTAATGCACCAGCGCTGAGAGGCAGGAGTGGGTGTAATGCACCAGCGCTGAGAGGCAGGAGTGGGTGTAATGCGCCAGCGCTGAGGGGCAGGAGTGTGTGTAATGCGCCAGCGCTGAGGGGCAGGAGTGTGTGTAATGCACCAGCGCTGAGGGGCAGGAGTGTGTGTAATGCACCAGCGCTGAGAGGCAGGAGTGTGTGTAATGCGCCAGCGCTGAGAGGCAGGAGTGGGTGTAATGCACCAGCGCTGAGAGGCAGGAGTGGGTGTAATGCGCCAGCGCTGAGAGGCAGGAGTGGGTGTAATGCACCAGCGCTTGAGAGGCAGGAGTGTGTGTAATGCGCCAGCGCTGAGAGGCAGGAGTGGGTGTAATGCACCAGCGCTGAGAGGCAGGAGTGTGTGTAATGCACCAGTGCTGAGAGGCAGGAGTGTGTGTAATGCGCCAGCGCTGAGAGGCAGGAGTGGGTGTAATGCGCCAGCGCTGAGAGGCAGGAGTGGGTGTAATGCACCAGCGCTGAGAGACAGGAGTGGGTGTAATGCACCAGCGCTGAGAGGCAGGAGTGAGTGTAATGCACCAGCGCTTGAGAGGCAGGAGTGGGTGTAATGCACCAGCGTTGAGGCAGGAGTGTGTGTAATGCACCAGCGCTTGAGAGGCAGGAGTGTGTGTAATGCACCAGCGCTTGAGAGGCAGGAGTGTGTGTAATGCACCAGCGCTGAGAGGCAGGAGTGGGTGTAATGCACCAGCGTTGAGGCAGGAGTGGGTGTAATGCACCAGCGCTGAGAGGCAGGAGTGGGTGTAATGCGCCAGCGCTGAGGGGCAGGAGTGTGTGTAATGCGCCAGCGCTGAGGGGCAGGAGTGTGTGTAATGCACCAGCGCTGAGGGGCAGGAGTGTGTGTAATGCACCAGCGCTGAGAGGCAGGAGTGTGTGTAATGCACCAGCGCTGAGAGGCAGGAGTGGGTGTAATGCACCAGCACTGAGAGGCAGGAGTGTGTGTAATGCACCCGCGCTGAGAGGCAGGAGTGTGTGTAATGCACCAGCGCTGAGAGGCAGGAGTGTGTGTAATGCACCCGCGCTGAGAGACAGGAGTGGGTGTAATGCGCCAGCGCTTGAGAGGCAGGAGTGTGTGTAATGCGCCAGCGCTGAGAGGCAGGAGTGGGTGTAATGCACCAGCGCTGAGAGGCAGGAGTGTGTGTAATGCACCAGTGCTGAGAGGCAGGAGTGTGTGTAATGCGCCAGCGCTGAGAGGCAGGAGTGGGTGTAATGCACCAGCGCTGAGAGGCAGGAGTGGGTGTAATGCACCAGTGCTGAGAGGCAGGAGTGGGTGTAATGCACCAGCGCTGAGAGACAGGAGTGGGTGTAATGCACCAGCGCTGAGAGGCAGGAGTGAGTGTAATGCACCAGCGCTGAGGAGCAGGAGTGTGTGTAATGCGCCAGCGCTGAGAGGCAGGAGTGTGTGTAATGCACCAGCGCTGAGAGGCAGGAGTGTGTGTAATGCGCCAGCGCTGAGAAGCAGGAGTGTGTGTAATGCACCAGCGCTGAGAGGCAGGAGTGGGTGTAATGCACCAGCGCTGAGAGGCAGGAGTGGGTGTAATGCACCAGCGCTGAGAGGCAGGAGTGGGTGTAATGCACCAGCGCTGAGAGGCAGGAGTGGGTGTAATGCACCAGCGCTGAGAGGCAGGAGTGGGTGTAATGCACCAGCGCTGAGAGGCAGGAGTGGGTGTAATGCACCAGCGCTGAGAGGAGGAGTGGGTGTAATGCTGGGTGTATTTTGGGGGGACGCAGTTGGTGGAACTTGCCTTGGCGCAAAAATACCTAATTCCTCCGCTGACTACATGTGTTGTGTTGCAAAGCTGGAGCCCTGTTTCAAACGGTGATTCAAAATGAAGACAATGTGACCCGGTCACTTAGCGTCCGTGTATCACCTGTTTTCTTCCCGTTGCGCCAATGAACGATGTGGGGAGTGGTCACAAGAAGTGTTGGGGGACTAGTTCGGCAATATGATGAAATATTTGCACCTAGAACTGTCGCTGTTCCCCTTCTCTTTGTGTCAATTAAATCTGCCAGGTTTGATGCAGCGTTAACCTCGCTCCTGAGACATCGACGCCCAATGTAGGAAGGACGATTAACAAGCTTGGCGCATCTTCCTGTGGCGCAAGTTGATGCAGATGGTAATTTTAGTTCTGTTCTGGAGTAAATTGCTCCGTCTTGATACATATCTCATGAAAACACCCCAGTGATACACTGTATACGTTTTGCCATGGGCTGTTTGGACTTGGTTTTATGGTGGAAAATTAAAACACTGTGACCCAGTTTGGGATTTGATCTCCATTTTCCGGAACAAACGCCCGGATTCCCTTACCTCCGGAAACGGATTTGGGAGCACAATCCAGCATTAATGGCCATAGACTGGAACAGGAGTTCATTTCAATCAAGCTCCCGTACCCCTTATCGTAGCTTTGTGAATCCAACCTCAGAGACACATTTCCTTTCAAACAACCGCTCCATGGACTTCGGCTTAAGTACACGTACAAGTATCTTATCACAAAGTAATTGTAAATACATAGGTTTAGCATGACGCAAATCATTCAACTCAACATAAATCTGCAAACAAACTAAAGGAAGCATTATAATGCAAATAGAGCCGTTACATGGCTGAGTGCTTGTACTGTACTGAAGCTCTGATATATTAACATCTTAAGACCATTGGGGACCCCATATTTGCCAACTCATACAGCACGTTCATGTGAATGGACGGTAAGATGACCGGTGCAATGCATGTGGCCCAATCACTCCCTGTGTAGTGTGGCAGAAGGTGACCCATGGCGAAGGCCTCTCACCTCATCCTCGAGTAAGTAAACAGCCTGAACGGCACCAAGAAGAAGAAGAAGAAAAACAATCATAGCAAGTATGTTATTTATCTGCTGAAGGCTCCAAGGAAAAGATTTATAGAAGGTGTCACTGATCATCTTCTCTCTAAAGGGCAGTTTGACGAACTCTTTTCAAACACAAACAACGCACTGATCTTTCCCCTTTACCATATTGCTTCGGTAAACCAATGGACCTTTCAAAAACAGAACATTTTCAGCGGTGACATACGGTACCCTCGAGATAAACAAACAGGCTGTTATTTTCCTCTATTTATCTCTTTGTCCAATTTGGCTGTGTCCAAAACAATTCCTTCTTATTAGAAGTTCAATGGTTGAAGGTGATGGCACTAAAGCAATTACTTTACATACTGGAAGTTTATGTGACACAGTTTATTAATGTGGGGTCATCGTGATTTGATAACAGTAATATGGGAATAAAACAGTAAAATGATTACTTTATCGTTATTGTAACATGACTGTAATGTGCAAGGCGTGGCCTATAGTATTCTTGAAGATTATGAGATCATACATCTAAGCATGTCATATATATGTTATAGTCAGAACTACCCACCACATGTATGTGTGACTGCGGTGCAATAATACAGGGCGCCCTCTGCCGGACACATACTGCATTGCAATTACATATACCCCCCCAAATAATCCTGCTGGCTCACCGCGGGCGCACTGCGCTGAACAAAGTGTTCAAACCGGTGAAATCTCGCACCTTGTCACGGCACCGAAAGCAGGATATCTGGCTACGTCTGTACTGTAGCGTTCTTCCAGCCATGAAGGGGTTAATGAAAGCCGTTTTGAAGTAATTTCCCCAAAAACTTGCTGTTCTTGACCCTATTTGTCATAAGCTAGAGCTTTAAAGTTCCCTGGGGCTGTTAGAAGCTGCTGGTGTCACACAAGAAGCTACTCTGCACTCGTGTGTCCCCGGCCTCTCTGAGACTATTCTCTACTCTCCACTCGTGTGTCCCCGGCCTCTCTGAGACTATTCTCTACTCTCCACTCGTGTGTCCCCGGCCTCTCTGAGACTATTCTCTACTCTCCACTCGTGTGTCCCCGGCCTCTCTGAGACTATTCTCTGCTCTCCACTCGTGTGTCCCCGGCCTCTCTGAGACTATTCTCTACTCTCCACTCGTGTGTCCCGGCCTCTCTGAGACTATTCTCTACTCTCCACTCGTGTGTCCCCGGCCTCTCTGAGACAGTTCTCTACTCTCCACTCGTGTGTCCCGGCCTCTCTGAGACTATTCTCTACTCTCCACGCGTGTGTCCCCGGCCTCTCTGAGACTATTCTCTACTCTCCACTCGTGTGTCCCTGGCCTCTCTCAGACTATTCTCTGCTCTCCATTCGTATGTCCCCGGCCTCTCTGAGACTATTCTCTACTCTCCACGCGTGTGTCCCCGGCCTCTCTGAGACTATTCTCTGCTCTCCACTCGTGTGTCCCCGGCCTCTCTGAGACTATTCTCTACTCTCCACTCGTGTGTCCCCGGCCTCTCTGAGACTATTCTCTACTCTCCACTCGTATGTCCCGGCCTCTCTGAGACTATTCTCTACTCTCCACTCGTGTGTCGCCGACCTCTCTGAGACTATTCTCTACTCTCCACGCGTGTGTCCCCGGCCTCTCTGAGACTGTTCTCTACTCTCCACTCGTGTGTCCCCGGCCTCTCTGAGACTGTTCTCTACTCTCCACTTGTGTGTCCCCGGCCTCTCTGAGACAGTTCTCTACTCTCCACTCGTGTGTCCCGGCCTCTCTGAGACTATTCTCTACTCTCCACTCGTGTGTTCCCGGCCTCTCTGAGACTATTCTCTACTCTCCACTCGTGTGTCCCCGGCCTCTCTGAGACAGTTCTCTACTCTCCACTCGTGTGTCCCGGCCTCTCTGAGACTATTCTCTTCTCTCCACTCGTGTGTCCCCGGCCTCTCTGAGACTATTCTCTTCTCTCCACTCGTGTGTCCCCGGCCTCTCTGAGACTATTCTCTACTCTCCACTCGTGTGTCCCGGCCTCTCTGAGACAGTTCTCTACTCTCCACTCGTGTGTCCCGGCCTCTCTGAGACTATTCTCTTCTCTCCACTCGTGTGTCCCCGGCCTCTCTGAGACTATTCTCTACTCTCCACTCGTGTGTCCCCGGCCTCTCTGAGACTATTCTCTACTCTCCACTCGTGTGTCCCGGCCTCTCTGAGACAGTTCTCTACTCTCCACTCGTGTGTCCCGGCCTCTCTGAGACTATTCTCTTCTCTCCACTCGTGTGTCCCCGGCTTCTCTGAGACAGTTCTCTACTCTCCACTCGTGTGTCCCCGGCCTCTCTGAGACAGTTCTCTACTCTCCACTCGTGTGTCCCCGGCCTCTCTGAGACTATTCTCTACTCTCCACTCGTGTGTCCCCGGCCTCTCTCAGACTATTCTCTACTCTCCACTCGTGTGTCCCCGGCCTCTCTGAGACTATTCTCTACTCTCCACTCGTGTGTCCCCGGCCTCTCTGAGACTATTCTCTACTCTCCACTCGTGTGTCCCCGGCCTCTCTGAGACTATTCTCTACTCTCCACTCGTGTGTCCCTGGCCTCTCTCAGACTATTCTCTGCTCTCCACTCGTGTGTCCCCGGCCTCTCTGAGACTATTCTCTACTCTCCACTCGTGTGTCCCCGGCCTCTCTGAGACTATTCTCTGCTCTCCACTCGTGTGTCCCGGCCTCTCTGAGACTATTCTCTGCTCTCCACTCGTGTGTCCCGGCCTCTCTGAGACAGTTCTCTACTCTCCACTCGTGTGTCCCCGGCCTCTCTGAGACTATTCTCTGCTCACTGTTTAGGGTCGGAAAATAAAGATCTTTCTTCGCGCCGAGATATAACTGTGAAACCAGCCATTTTTCCAGTAGAGACACGCCTGATTGATATTTACTGCGGGCGCGCCTGTACATGTATTACAGGGCGACAACGATGACATTATATACAGATTTACATCTTTGACACCGGAGAAAACCAAACAGAAATATTTACAGTTGCAGAAGGAGCTGCCACATTAGGTTTCATGTCGATGTTGTTCTCTCGCTGTCCCGCTCGCGCTCCCGCTCGCTCTCCCGCTCGTTCTCCCGGGGTGTCGCATCGATTCCCAGCGCCAGAAAGGCAGGTTGCAACAACGCTCATATTGCTCGGCTCTGCCAAAGCAGCCAGTTCAATTATTGAATAGATGATGAACATCTCGGTCCAGGTGTGCGGGAAACTGAACGGGGACTTCAACATCCGAAAAGTCCTCGCAGTTAAAGCAGCAATACATACAAATTCCATGTGTTGTTATTTTTAAAATAAATAACTTGTGTAGTATTAGACAATATTTACAAAAAAAATGTAACCCCCCCCCCCCCCCACCCAGTATGTCATCAACTGCTGCATCTATTAAAGCAAAGCAATGCAAACCGTGTTGCCTCTTTGAGGTATCAATAGATAAATACTCAGCAGATTAACCTCTTCCCTGCAATGTGTCGCGGGTCCCTCCGTGTGTCCTGGTTTTAACATGATTGCTGTCGGGTAATGAGCAGCTAATGATGTATGATGGACAGTGCAAGTTCTCCCAGACATGTAGTTCCCAGAGTACTATAGCGTACAGATGCAGCGGACGTTATTCGAACATCTCACGCGTCTATACCTCGGAATACCCATGTCATGGCGCGTGATTTCTTCCAACCGTACCGCGCTGACGCGAGTGCAGAAAACTCGTGTTTTTATCGAGTGCAGAAAATGGCGTTTTAGTGTTCTGGTTTTTAAACCCCTGCAAAGTGACACAGGAGCACAGTGACAGAGTGACACAGCACAGTGACAGAGTGACACAGCACAGTGACAGAGTGACAGAGTGACAGAGCACAGTGACAAAGTGACACAGGAGCAGTGACAGAGTGACACAGCACAGTGACAGAGTGACAGAGTGACAGAGTGACAGAGTCAAAGTGACACAGGAGCACAGTGACAGAGTGACAGAGTGACAGAGCACAGTGACAAAGTGACACAGGAGCAGTGACAGAGTGACACAGCACAGTGACAGAGTGACAGAGTGACAGAGTGACAGAGTCAAAGTGACACAGGAGCACAGTGACAGAGTGACAGAGTGACAGAGCACAGTGACAAAGTGACACAGGAGCACAGTGACAGAGTGACACAGCACAGTGACAGAGTGACAGAGTGACACAGCACAGTGACAGAGTGACAGAGTGACAGAGCACAGTGACAGAGTGACACAGGAGCACAGTGACAGAGTGACACAGGAGCACAGTGACAGAGTGACACAGGAGCACAGTGACAGAGTGACACAGCACAGTACTGCACACATTACAATTCATTCATTTCTGCCACGGATATGCGAAGAATTGCACCCAAAGAAATCAGAATCCATGAAATTCAAACAAATCAACCGCGATAAACATGCGTGTCTGGTGTGACTGGCCGCGTGAGTGCCGCGTGGAATACAGCAGAGCACACGGAAACGGCGCCGTGAAATGTTCGAATAACGGCCGCTGCTTCTCTAGTTTGTGATACCTTTTAAAGAACAAACTGAAGATGATCTCCATACATGTAACAGTGTGTACACGTGTCCCTCTTTTTCCCTGGGTGTGCCATGTCTCTGTATCTTGGGTTCACAGTGTGTCCATCTTTCTTGGGTTTTCATGTTCAAGAGGAAGGGTTGTGTACATGTAGTCATATACTGTACTCGGTATTGCTTTATGTTGCTGTGTTTTCTCTCTGGAAGGGGCTGAGACATACCGCACAGGGGATTATTTACTGAAGTGTCCTGGCTGCAGAACTGGGTCACACCCAAAACAAACAGGACCAGATTGGCCATATCACAAACGCCTGCGCATTTCAATGAGGTTCCGTTTCCTTTGATAAGTCTGATGCTGCTCCTTGCACCAGCATCGTCCCCTCCGAGAGACGTTTGCGAGTAAGACCACACAGTGGTGGAAGTATTTTTGGCTCGGGATAATTCCGAGTGACACTGCGGCCTCCCGTTTGAAATGACACTCCTGTTTCGGAGGATCACAAATGATCGTTGCGGTCGCTGACTCTTCACGCAGACCCTTCCAGCAGCAAAAGGCACATTTCAAACGGCTCTATTTCTAGAATCCAATTACAGCTGTTTACCTAGCGATGATGAGCTTCTGCCACAGATGCGCCTCGTTATGTGTGAGGGCACTTGACAGTACGGCTGAAGCGCTTTCACAGAACGCGTAGGTAATAGGATTCTCTCCAAGCAAAACATTTCTCAGTATGCCAACAAACACGTATCTACAGTATGACTATGTTTTATTCTTATTGTGTTTACATGGTTTTTGCGTGTTTGCATCCCAATTCTGCATGTATTTATTTTTTTTGTAAACATTTTTGATGATAGGGGGAAACCGAAGCCAGACGTCATAGGAACATATAAGTAAATATGATTGATAATAATTATCTACTATATATGTTGG
Organism: Ascaphus truei; assembly: GCF_040206685.1. NCBI lineage: Eukaryota > Metazoa > Chordata > Amphibia > Anura > Ascaphidae > Ascaphus > Ascaphus truei. The sequence goes on along the minus strand of NC_134504.1, from coordinate 2,577,758 downwards.
AACGCTGTCTGTCTGTCTGTCCGCTGTGCGTTTGGACGGCTCTTACGATATCGTAACCACATTTCGCACGATGGTTCCTGAGATCTCGGAGCGGGTTTGTGTCTGTGTTTGGATACCATTGGATACATTCTATTTTTAATTCCATGAGTTCTTACAATCTCTCTGACAAGCGAGTCAGCCACTGGGTGCTGTACCTGGTAAGCCATGTGTCTGGCATGTGACATCATATTGGTGACATCATAATGCACCTAGCCTGGTGGCAGATAAGGAGTCAGATAGCTTGTGTTTTGCCCCAGAATTGCTCCACTTTTGCCCCGATACACACAGTATGCCCCAGCGTCTTGTCTTGGTGCGCTGGTTATCTCCCGCAGCAATGCGCCAGCGAGTGCAATAAATGTAATTCTATATATCAGTATCTGTATATGTGTTAGTGTGTTCATGTGCACAATACAATATATATATTGTGTATCAGTGTGTCAGTATGTGTAGCAATGTCTGTGTGTGAGCATTATAGTGTGTGTACTGTGTGCGCATCAGTGTGTTAATGTGTATATAGTGTCTGTGTAGCAGTATGTAAACCTTATTGTGTGTGTACTGTTTGTGTATCAGTGTGTCTGTGTGTACTAATGTGTTAGTACATTTGTGCAGGGCAGGCAGAGCGTCAGGTGCCGGCATTAGAGTTTGGTATCTATAAGGGGCAGAGGGGCCACTATTAACCCATTCCCTGCCTAAGAGGCCCCTTATTTTATAAGGTTACAATTCTTTGGGTCAGAATACAATGAGCCAGCGCTATGCACTCGCCTCGTTCTCTTTGGTGTGTCTGGGAAGATTGATGATTGTGTCCAGATTTCATTCTGCTCAGTGTAGCATTATCCTCTACTGCAGTAACCCCTACACACTCACTGAGCCTCTCCACTACACAGCGATAGTGCCGATCAGGGCACTATCACACGGAAACGCCCAATGAAACCAAGCTGCTATGTAAATACAAGATATTATATCATTATAACAGATGGTATCCCAACTTTCCACATCTTTTCTCTAGCTCAGGGGGGCTCAACTCCAGTCCTCAAGATCCCCCCCCCCCCAACAGGTCAGGTTTTATGATATCCCTGCTTCAGCACAGGTGGCTTAATCAGATTGAGCCACCTGTGCTGAAGCTGGGATATCCTTACAACCTGACCCGGTGGGGTGGTCTTGAAGACTGGAGTTGGACACCGCTGTTCTAGCTGACCGGGGTGTAGTCGAGCTTTAGACAATACGCCCAGAGAGATTTGTGTGCGTTTTCTTTAATGACAAACAACCAATTAACAGTAACCCTTCGCTCTGGTGAGTTTACAGTTTTGCCTTATGTACAAATCAATATCAATTTGAGAAGAGCTGAGCTCCCAGCAGCCGTGGAAGGAGGAATCTTTCCAGTCTGGTCCGGCCGGCAGAACCAACGCTGGATGTTTAGAATTTCCTTCATTAGGTAGGGGGGGATAAGTAACCCTTTCAGGTCTCACTGTGAATGATCATGCATTGGAGCATTTGCTTGAAAACCGTCCCTAATGTTCTCTCCCAAAGGTGCCTACGTTTCAAAGTCTCGGCTGCAAAACGAGGGCGAAATTAAGCACGAGCAGCACCATATTTCTTAGAAGAAAAAAATCCTGTGTTCTCCTATCGGACCCAATTCTTCGATGGACACGGCGTCCTGGTTTTGTCCCTCTGCATACCCACTACATCCAATTCTGTGGGGGTTCTGGTCACATCGCTAACGCTTGGGATTGAAATGTCTGCAATGTAAAGGGATCTGTTTTCCAGGTGTGTGTGCTCAGGGGCAGGAAGCTGAGGTCTGTGTGTTCAGGGGCAGGAGGCTGAGGTGTGTGTGTTCGGGGGTAGGAAGCTGAGGTCTGTGTGTTCAGGGGCAGGAAGCTGAGGTCTGTGTGTTCAGGGGCAGGAGGCTGAGGTGTGTGTGTTCGGGGGCAGGAAGCTGAGGTCTGTGTGTTCAGGGGCAGGAAGCTGAGGTCTGTGTGTTCAGGGGCAGGAAGCTGAGGTCTGTGTGTTCTGAGAGTGACTACAATACAATTTCATTTACATGTATAAAGTGATGCGTATAGAAAGGTGTGAAGGACATTCTAATACTTGAAGGACATCAATAATATACACTTGGGAAGGACAGCAATAAGCACCTGGATATAGGGTCATTATTTGAAGCTAGTGGGTTACGGGTGGCAGTCTTAAGGGAAAAGCAAGTTATTTTCCCTCAAAGAGTAGCAGGTGCATGGAACAGCCTTCCAGGGGTCAAATTAAGCCAAAAGCCCCCATTCAAGATGGATAATGGGGGTACACATAGTTAGCAAAGCATAACCCTCCATTCAAGAGCAAGTAAAGGCACCTTCATTTCATTTAACCTTCATTTAACCCATCCAGCACCAATGTCTCAAGGTATTTTGCGCCAGTATTTTGCCAGTATACTGTACATCAGCTTGCGATTTAGGAAGCAGTTGCAAACACCCATATGATCTATGTACAGTGTATATATATACTTTATACTAGCTGAGAGACCCGGCGTTGCCCGGGATGTAAATGCGTAATAGGTAGTATTATTTATAAATCATGGAACAATAGGTGAGTATTTGTTGTAAAGGTTGGATAATAATTTTGAAAACAAAGATGGAAGAAAATGTAATACGATGTTGTATAAAAATGGTTTATTGTAACCACACCACAGTACAATGTATATTTTGGTGACATAACAGATGTAAAAATGTGAGGCGTGTGCCCTGCTAGGGTGAGGCGGCGGGTGGCGCGTGGGTTGTGAGTGCTGTCTGTGAGTGGGGGTCCTGCTAGGGTGTGAGGCGGCAGGTGGCGCGTGGGTTGTGAGTGCTGTCTGTGAGTGGGGGTCCTTCTAGGGTGTGAGGCGGCGGGTGGCGCGTGGGTTGTGAGTGCTGTCTGTGAGTGGGGGTCCTGCTAGGGTGTGAGGCGGCGGGTGGCGCGTGGGTTGTGAGTGCTGTCTGTGAGTGGGGGTCCTGCTAGGGTGTGAGGCGGTGGGTCAGTGATGTCAGTGCGTAGGGGCGGGAGGCAGCAGGTGTGTGTGGCGGCAGGTATGTGTCGAGTATGGCGGGTGCCTGTGGAGTGCGTGCAGCGGCTGTGAGGCGGCGGGTGAAAGGCAGAGGCGGGCGGAGTAAGGGTGAGTGAAAGGCAGAGGCGGGTGGGCGCGAAAGCAGAGGCGGGAAGGCAGGGGTGGGTAGGCGGGAAGGCGGGCAGGCGGGCAGGAAGGCGAAGGGTGGTGGGAAGGGGTGGAGAAGGAGTGGAGGGGGGGGGGGAGGGGGGTGGGAGGGGGGAGGGGGGTTAAGGGGGTAAGGGGGTGGGAGAGGGTAAGGGGGTGGGAGGGTGGGTGGGAGGGGGTGGGAAGGTGGATGGAGGGGGAGGGGGAAGGGGCATGGGAGGGGAGAAGGGGGGTGGGGTGGGAGGGGAGAAGGGGGGAGGGAAAGGGGAGGAGGGGGGAGGGAAAGGGGAGGGAAAGGGGAGCGGAGGGGGGGAGGAAAGGGGAGCGGAGGGGGGGAGGAAAGGGGAGCGGAGGGGGGGAGGAAAGGGGAGCGGAGGGGGGGAGGAAAGGGGAGCGGAGGAGGGGAGCAAAGGGGAGCGTAGGGGGGGAGGAAAGGGGAGCGGAGGGCGGGGGGAAAAGGGGAGCGGAGGGCAGGGGAGAAGGGGAGCGGGGGGAGAAGGGGAGCGGAGGGCGGGGGGAGAAGGGGAGCGGGGGGAGAAGGGGAGCGGGGGGAAAAGGGGGCGAAGGGCAGGGCCGGAGGGGGCGAAGGGCAGGGCCGGAGGGGGCAAAGGGCAGGGCCGGAGGGGGGGGGGGTGAAGGGCAGGGCCGGGGGGGGTGAAGGGCAGGGCCGGGGGGGGGGGTGAAGGGCTGGCCGGGGGGGGGGGTTAAGGGCCGGGCCGGGGGGGGGGGGTGAAAGATCCCTTCCCGTGCGGTTTCTTACCTCGCACCGGGCCGCGCTCCTCCTCCTCGGGTTCCTCGGCGGTCTCCGTTCCCCCCGGCGAGGCGGAGCTGAGACGCTCAGGTGAGGAGGTGGTGTGGGCAGCGGCCGTACAGCTCCCGACTGAGAGAGCCGGAGTAGCGCGCGCGGGGATGGTGAGCTGGGGGCGCGGCCTCTAGGCCTGAAGGTGAGAGCGGCGAGAGCGTGCTCTGGGGGGGGGGGGAAGCGTTCTGTGGGAGGGAGCACCTGGGGAGAGGGAGCAACGGGAGAGAGGGGTGAGTACCGGGAGAGAGGGTGATGTTGAGGTCCCGCGGAGTGGTGATAGGGGGGGTTCCGTTGTTGCGGGCCAGCCGCGGGGGGGGAGGGTCAAGGCCGGGCAGCCGTTAAGGAGGGTGGAGTGTGTGTGTGTGTTGAGGAGGGTGGAGTGTGTGTGTGTGTTGAGGAGGGTGGTGTGTGTGTGTGTGTTGAGGAGGGTGGTGTGTGTGTGTGTTGAGGAGGGTGGTGTGTGTGTGTGTGTGTGTGTGTGTGTGTGTGTGTGTGCGTTGAGGAGGGTGGAGTGTGTGAGTGTGTGTGTGTGTGTGTTTGGCCCGTCACTCCACCTCAGGCCAATGAGAGGTGTGCGGGGGCGGGCGGCCCAAGGGACCAATGAGATTTCCCCTAGGGACACCGGACATCCAGACATACAGTGCTTTCACTAATATAGTATAAGATGATCCAATTGTGTATGGAAAGCTTCACAAAATAGATGTTAGAATACAAGGAGCCGTAACCCAGTAAGTGCATCAGAGGACTCCTGATCTCAGAGTCCTTATAGTGCCTGCGGTAAGGGCCATATCTGCCAAGCTGCCTTCTGCCATTAGCCACTTTCCACCGCTAGAAGACACCTTACAGCTTATTGTCTTCAATGGCTCGCGAGGTATCTTCCAACGCGGGGCGGGCTCTTCTTACGGCAGAAACCTGTGTAAAGGTACCGTAATTACCAGGGCGAGTGCGAGAGAACAGTGGTACTGTGCATCACATGCTTTAATACAGGGGTCTCCAAACTACGGCCCGGGAGCCACATCAGGCCCCCCACAAGATTTTATCCGCTCGCAACAACTTGAAATATATATATTTGCTCATTATACTGTATATAATTTCCCAGTGTAAGCACAGCATCCTTTCTGTGTAATTGTCACATTTCTCTTTTGCCCTGAATCATATCACGCTGATTGCCCCCAAAAAGATCCAAATAAAACTTATTCATTCATTTATAAAATATATAAAAATCATTAAAAGATTTTTTTTTTCCTTCGGGCCTCGAAAATGTGTAGAATATACGACGTGGCCCTCGTACCGAAAAGTTTGGAGACCACTGCTTTAATACATCAATCCCATTCAGCATGCTGTGAAGCTGTTTTCCCCTGACCCAGGAAGATGGAAGCTCCACTGTAGGGAGCTTCAATCTTCCTGAGCCAGAGGAAGATGCCCACACAGTTTATTGCATGGTGGCCACCGAGCCTTTTGGTTTGTAGCAAGGGGCATAAAAGATGGGCCCTCGCCTGCCTTCCCTTCCCTTGTTTCTATGTAACACGCAGAATGTTTGTGACGCGTACGACTGGGACTCAAAGAGATCAAACAACAGCAAGAAAGCGAGAACCCCGAGCACAGGATCAAACGCAGCTCGCAAGCTATAAAATATTTACATGCCGTATAATATATAGTAAAAAGGAGCGTCTCTGCCAAGCAGCTGACTGGCGTGAAATGCCGACAGCTGTTTTTTTAATAATGATTCATTATTGCAGCTTTCCGTGGGTCTGTTCTCTTCCGTTATGTTGGTTTAGCTCCCAATGAAAGGCTTCATTAAATCCGTTCCTCCGTCTGTAAGCATGTTCGCGCGCGCGCACACCCTGAACATTACTGCGCTATGGCGTTTCCGCGGAGATGTTGTATTTCAATGCTATGATATAATGAGGCGCAATCACGATCAGCTGAGTTCTGATTAGTTTCTTAGTCCCGTAAAAAATAACACGTTTCTTTATATGCAAAAGCTCCTAATATGATCTCCTTATATGTATTGTTCAATGAATGTAATATGTATAGGTATGGCCTGTAGTATATTTGAAGAATATGAGATCTTTAATGTAAGCATGTCACATTTATCATATTCGGAGAACTACCCAGCACGTGTGTGAGTGACTTGCAAATAACATTTTAATGTGTGATATACAAGGTAGTATATACTTTTACATGTATACATTGCATTGATATACACTGTATGATCCCCATCGGTATGAGGATCCAGAAGATCCCCATCCATGTGCCCCTCCAATCCAGAAGATCTCCAGTGTCCACCAGCGATGGAAGGCCTGCTACCTGGGAAGGTGAGATCACTTCCATCAACTGTGTCTCGTAGTTGGAGAGAGTAAGTCAGGGTGGGAACCTTTTAACCTTATTGGGTGGTAGACTTGATGAACGTTCGCCTTCTCTGGGCAGCATCGGCAGCTAGTTCTTTCTTCAGCTTCCTCTTGCTGTCTGCCCACCATTTCTTTTAGGATATCCCCTATGCAGCCTGCATTCCCCAGGGCCTATCCTACCTCTCCTAACACAGCACATTGCATACCTATCCTACCTCTCCTAACACAGCACATTGCAGGCCTATCCTACCTCTCCTAACACAGCACATTGCAGACCTATCCTACCTCTCCTAACACAGCACATTGCAGACCTATCCTACCTCTCCTAACACAGCACATTGCAGGCCTATCCTGCCTCTCCTAACAAAGCACATTGCAGGCTTATCCTACCTCTCCTAACACAGCACATTGCAGGCCTATCCTACCTCTCCTAACACAGCACATTGCAGGCCTATCCTACCTCCTAACACAGCACATTGCAGGCCTATCCTACCTCTCCTAACACAGCACATTGCAGGCCTATCCTACCTCTCCTAACACAGCACATTGCAGGCCTATCCTACCTCTCCTAACACAGCACATTGCAGGCCTATCCTACCTCTCCTAACACAGCACATTGCAGGCCTATCCTGCCTCTCCTAACACAACACGTTGCAGGCCTATCCTACCTCTCCTAACAAAGCACATTGCAGGCCTATCCTACCTCTCATAACACAGCACATTGCAGGCCTATCCTACCTCTCCTAACACAGCACATTGAAGGCCTATCCTACCTCTCCTAACACAGCACATTGCAGGCCTATCCTACCTCTCCTAACACAACACATTGCAGGCCTATCCTACCTCACCTAACACAGCACATTGCAGCCCTATCCTTCCTCCTAACACAGCACACTGCAGGCCTAACCTACCTCTTCTAACACAGCACATTGCAGGCCTAACCTACCTCTCCTAACAGAGCACATTGCAGGCCTATCCTACCTCTCCCAACACAGCACATTGCAGACCTATCCTACCTCTCCTAACACAGCACATTGCAGGCATATCCTACCTCTCCTAACACAGCACATTGCAGGCCTATCCTACCTCTCCTAACACAACACATTGCAGGCATATCCTACCTCTCCCAACACAGCACATTGCAGACCTATCCTACCTCTCCTAACACAGCACATTGCAGGCATATCCTACTTCTCCTAACACAGCACATTGCAGGCCTATCCTACCTCTCCTAACACAGCACATTGCAGGCCTATCCTACCTCTCCTAACACAGCACATTGCAGGCCTATACTACCTCTCCTAACACAGCACATTGCAGGCCTATTCTACCTCTCCTAACAAAGCACATTGCAGGCCTATCCTACCTCTCCTAACACAGCACATTGCAGCCTATCCTACCTCTCCTAACACAGCACATTGCAGGCCTATCCTACCTCTTCTAACACAGCACATTTCAGGCCTATCCTACCTCTCCTAACAGAGCACATTGCAGGCCTAACCTACCTCTCCTAACACAGCACAGTGCAGGCCTATCCTACCTCTCCTAACACAGCACATTGCAGGCCTATCCTACCTCTCCCAACACAGCACATTGCAGGCCTATCCTACCTCTCCTAACACAACACATTGCAGGCCTATCCTACCTCTCCTAACACAGCACATTGCAGGCCTATCCTACCTCTCCTAACACTGCACATTGCAGGCCTATCCTACCTCTCCCAACACAGCACATTGCAGGCCTATCCTACCTCTCCTAACACAACACATTGCAGGCCTATCCTACCTCTCCTAACACAGCACATTGCAGGCCTATCCTACCTCTCCTAACACAGCACATTGCAGGCCTCTCCTGCCTCTCCTAACACAGCACATTGCAGGCCTATCCTACCCCTCCTAACACAGCACATTGCAGGCCTATTCTACCTCTCCTAACACAGCACATTGCAGGCCTATCCTACCTCTCCTAACAAAGCACATTGCAGGCCTATCTTACCTCTCCTAACACAGCACATTGCAGGCCTATCCTACCTCTTCTAACGCATCACATTGCAGGCCTATCCTACCTCTCCTAACACAGCACATTGCAGGCCTATCCTACCTCTCCTAACAGAGCACATTGCAGCCTATCCTACCTCTCCTAACACAGCACATTGCAGGCCTATCCTACCTCTCCTAACACAGCACATTGCAGGCCTATCCTACCTCTCCTAACAGAGCACATTGCAGCCTATCCTACCTCTCCTAACACAGCACATTGCAGGCCTAACCTACCTCTTGTAACAGAGCACATTGCAGGCCTATCCTACTTCTAACACAATGTTAACCTTGTCTGTAACTGTTACATATATTATCTCTAACTGCCCATGAAATGTCTGTAAATTGACTGTATAACCTCTGTTCATTTAACGTAAACATGTATTATTATAACTCTGTGCCCAGGACATACTTGAGAACGAGAGGTAACTCTCAATGTATTTCTTCCAGGTAAAACATTTGATGAACAGATAAGATTTGCTGCTTTCACACACTCCCAATACAAAGCAAACATACTTGGTTAGAAAGACGTGCCCCAGCAAGTGTAGAAATAATAACATCTGATAGCTTTTGATGTTGTCAAACTCTCTAAACAGTTCATTGTGATCCAAAACTCATGTTGGCTTACACAGGATACTGTGTAATTACAGAAACTGCCTTTAGTCTTCATTTAGGGGATAAGGGAACAATCTTTGATTTATGGAATAATATCTTTCTGCAAATATCTGGTGCACACTGGGTGTAATTTACACATTGCTGGGGGGTGAGTCCTCCTAATGGTGCCAATGCATTTGCAGTAAAAGAATCCAGTTGTCTGAAACGACGGCAGATTGAGCACAGCAATGAACCTTCCAGGACTATGCTTTATATTGTACTAGCTGAGAGACCCGGCGTTGCCCGGGATGTAATGTTCCCGTTCCCCTCTCTCTCCTCCCCCCTCTCTCTGTTTGTCCCCCATTCACATCAATCCAGTCCCCCCCCTCCCTCCCTCCCTCCCTCCTTTACAGCTTCATGTAGCGTGTGTGCGTCAGTCACTGTGTGTTTGCGCGCGCGTCAGTGAGTCTGAAGCAGAAACACAAACACACACAGACTGACTGACGCACACACAGTCAGTGTGTGCCTCAGTCAGTGTGTGCGTGCGTGTGTGCGTCAGTCAGGGTTTGTGTGCGCGTCAATCAGTGTGTGCGTGCGTGCGGCAGTCAGTCAGTGTGTGTGCGCGTGCGGCAGTCAGTGTGTGTGTGTGGGGGTGTGTGCGCGTGCGGCAGTCAGTGTGCGCGCGTCAGTCGGTGTGTGTGTGTCAGTCGGTGTGTGTGTCAGTCAGTTTGTGTGTGTGTGTGTGTGTGTGCGCGCGTCAGTTAGTGTGTGTGTGTGTGAGCCAGTGTGTGTGTGCGAGTCAGTGTCAGTGTGTCAGTCAGTGTGTGTGTGTCATCAGTGTGTGTGCGCGCGTCAGTTAGTGTGCGTGTGTGTGTGCGTCAGTCAGCGTGTGTGTGTGTCAGTAAGTTGTGTGTCAGTCAGTGTGTGGGAGGTGATGTGAGTGGAGCGCCGGGGAGGGGAGCACCAGGGAGGGGAGTCAGGGGAGGGGAGGCGTCAAAGGCAGGGAGGGGAGGCGTCAAAGGCAGGGGGGGGGCGTCAAAGGCAGGGGGGGGCGTCAAAGGCAGGGGGGGGCGTCAAAGGCAGGGGGGGGCGTCAAAGGCAGGGGGGGCGCGTCAAAGGCAGGGGCGTCAAAGGCAGGGGGGGGCGTCAAAGGCAGGGGGGGGCGTCAAAGGCAGGGGGGGGGGCGTCAAAGGCAGGGGGGGGGCGTCAAAGGCAGGGGGGGGCGTCAAAGGCAGGGGGGGGCGTCAAAGGCAGGGGGGGGGCGTCAAAGGGAGGGGGGGGCATCAAAGGGAGGGGGGGGCGTCAAAGGGAGGGGGGGGCGTCAAAGGGAGGGGGGGGGGGCGTCAAAGGGAGGGGGGGGCGTCAAAGGGAGGGGGGGGGGCGTCAAAGGGAGGGGGGGGGGGCGTCAAAGGGAGGGGGGGGGGCGTCAAAGGGAGGGGGGGGGGGCGTCAAAGGGAGGGGGGGGGCGTCAAAGGGAGGGGGGGGGCGTCAAAGGGAGGGGGGGCGTCAAAGGGAGGGGGGGGCGTCAAAGGGAGGGGGGGGCGTCAAAGGGAGGGGGGGGGCGTCAAAGGGAGGGGGGGGGCGTCAAAGGGAGGGGGGGCGTCAAAGGGAGGGGGGGGCGTCAAAGGGAGGGGGGGGCGTCAAAGGGAGGGGGGGGGCGTCAAAGGGAGGGGGGGTCAAGGGGGGGGGGGGCGTCAAAGGGTGGGGGGGGGGCGTCAAAGGGAGGGGGGGGGCGTCAAAGGGAGGGGGGGGGCGTCAAAGGGAGGGGCGTCAAAGGAGGGCGTCAAAGGGAGGGGGGGGCGTCAAAGGGAGGGGGGGGGCGTCAAAGGGAGGGGGGGGGCGTCAAAGGGAGGGGGGGGGGCGTCAAAGGGAGGGGGGGGCGTCAAAGGGAGGGGAGGGTGGCGTCAAAGGGAGAGGGGAGGGTGGCGTCAAAGGCAGGGCGTCAAAGGCAGGGGGGGGCGTCAAAGGCAGGGGGGGGCGTCAAAGGCAGGGGGTGGCGTCAAAGGCAGGGGGGGGGCGTCAAAGGCAGGGGGGGGCGTCAAAGGCAGGGGGGTGGGGGCGTCAAAGGCAGGGGGGGCGTCAAAGGCAGGGGGGGGGCGTCAAAGGCAAGGGGGGGGGCGTCAAAGGCAGGGGGGGGGGCGTCAAAGGCAGGGGGGGGCGTCAAAGGCAGGGGGGGGGGCGTCAAAGGCAGGGGGGGGCGTCAAAGGCAGGGGGGGCGTCAAAGGCAGGGGGGGGCGTCAAAGGCAGGGGGGGGCGTCAAAGGCAGGGGGGGGGCGTCAAAGGCAGGGGGGGCGTCAAAGGCAGGGGGGGGCGTCAAAGGCAGGGGGGGGCGTCAAAGGCAGGGGGGGGCGTCAAAGGCAGGAGGGGCGTCAAAGGCAGGGGGGGGCGTCAAAGGCAGGGGGGGGCGTCAAAGGCAGGGGGGGGCGTCAAAGGCAGGGGGGGGCGTCAAAGGCAGGAGGGGGGGCGTCAAAGGCAGGGGGGGGGCGCCTCAAAGGCATGGATTCCTCCCCCTGCATTTCCTCACCTAGCAGCATTAAGTCCCTGCCGCCCTCCTCCTGCTCCTCGGGGATGTTGAGCCGTAGAGAGCGTGCTCTGGGAGGTAGGTGGGGAGTGAGGGGGGGGGGAGAGGTAGTGAGGGGGGGGGGAGAGGTGGGGAGGGGGGGGGGAGAGGTGGGGAGGGGGGGGGGAGAGGTGGGGAGGGGGGGGGAGAGGTGGGGAGGGGGGGGGAGAGGTGGGGAGGGGGGGGGGAGAGGTGGGGAGGGGGGGGGAGAGGTGGGGAGGGGGGGGGTGAGGTGGGGAGGGGGGGGGGAGAGGTGGGGAGGGGGGGGAGAGGTGGGGAAGAAGTAGGGGGGGGAGAAGTGGGGGGGGAGGAAGTGGGGGAGCGACACACGCGACACCTACCTGTAGTTCCGGGCGCCGCCATCTTCTCACTGGGCGCCGCGAGGGAGGAAGGGGGTCCTTCCGGGCGCAGCCATCTGTTCCAGTTGGAGCGGCGGCGTGGGAGGGAGAGAGGTGAGTTGTAGCGGCGAGGGGGAGAGAGACCTGGCGTTGCCCGTGAGTAAAATTTCCCGCTCCCTTCTCTCTCCCTCTTTCTCCGTGTTCCCCAGAGGGGAGGGACGAACAGTGGACAGGAGGGTGTGGGGACGGACAGTGGACAGGAGGGGGGGACGGACAGTGGACAGGAGGGGGGACAGTGGACAGGAGGGACGGACAGTGGACAGGAGGGGGGGGGCAGGAGGGGGGGACGGACAGTAGACAGGAGGGGGGGACA
>NC_134504.1:2506423-2565293 GCF_040206685.1 Ascaphus truei | reverse complement strand
ATCTGACGTCTCCTCTTGGAATTACCAATAGTAACTTGCAGACACTTTGTTACAATTAAAGTATTCTTTTAGTTAAGTGTTATATTTGTTTAGGTTGTTTGCACAGGATACTCGGGAAGGTGAGACTCACTGTATCACATCAATCACTCACTAATAAAATAGTATTTCAGGGCAGTGCCTTTAACCGTATAACTGTACTAACTGCCCTTAGAGCTTTATACCAAAGTACTTACAGCTATAAGCTGTATAGGACATACTAGTAGTTACTTTTACCAACGTTTAGCCTTCACTTGGCATCTCCGATACTTGCTGAAGCACAGAGTTTCCGGGAACATTTGACATTATGAATAACGCAAGATAAATCTTCACGAGGCACATTGGTTCATATTCACTAAGTGGAGCTATTCCACAAAACCCCTTCCCTTCCTTCCATTGATTGAGCTTCATGGCCTTCCGGTGCTGGAAGGTGTCATAGCGCTGTGTATGCTCCATTATTGGCTCGTAGTTTTTTGAAGTGATTAGTTTTATATCAAAAATCCGGTCGATGAGATTTACCGTTTCATTTTTTTTTTTAATCACTTCAAAAAACTAAAAGAAATTTATTCCAAGATGGGAGCTGCACCGATTTGGTTAAAATGTCTGGAAGATCTACGTTAGGATCAGAAAGGTGCCTTCAAAATCCCATCAGAATCGGTCAAGATGTTTGGCGTGTAGAGAGAGAGCACACAACAGAACCATACACAAAGTGTCCAACAACAACGTCTCATTGTGTTTGCTTCTCTCGCTCATCCAACAATTGCATGTTGTATCTTGACTGTTGGGAAACCAAAGGAGGACATTGACAATTTCACCGCCATTTATAGGGTTAAGTGGTCTCCACCAACATAGAACCAAAACATTGGAGCTGCTTATATTTTGAGATGGACCAGGAAAGAAGTGGACTCGTGGCGGTTTTGGTTGGGTGTTACGTTTTCACCACGTGGCGCATGTCTTTCGATGCATTCCCTTGGCATTCCAGGCTCTTGCTGCAGCACAGAGTTCTGTCTCTAGGAAGGTTTGACACTAAGAATAGAACAAGATAAATCGTCGCCAGGCACATTATTTCTAGGTCATTGGAAGAGACGGGCTCTATAAACACCGGTTCCAGTTGGCTGGATGATGGTCCTGATGTTATATACAGTACTACAGAGCACAGGGCAGTGCATTTTCTGCTCAGAGCATTAATCACCCCAAATTATTGTTATAACCAATACTAAAAATATATTCCTTCATAGCTGTAAAATAATATTTGAAGACCAAATTTTAAAAAAGCCATTAAAAAGGGGATTTTGTGTGTGTCTACTAAGCGTCGCATATGGCTTTATGGATGTAAATCTCATTTTAAGTTGCGCCCATGCACTAAACTGACTTTTCTTAATGTGCGCAAAAATCAGCAGCAAATAAATATATTTTTATTTGTTTTGGGCGCAGAAAAGGACTTCGGCGGGTGTACAGATGTTAATGTAATGTACAAAAAAGTAATGATTTTGTGCGCCCCAAAAAGGGGAAAGTGTGTCAAAATCGTCTGCTAAGCTCAATTTAGGGCGTAAAATTAAAAAAATCTATTTATATTGTCAGCACAGATGTGTAAAACATAATTACGCAGTGCAGATATTTCATTGTATAGGTTAAGAAAATGGATTCTCAGTGAGTAAAGACACTGACTGGCACTGAGTGTGAAGCAGGGGAGCCTGGGAGAAGGAGCGGCTCAGCGAGTAAAGACACTGACTGGCACTGAGTGTGAAGCAGGGGAACCTGGGAGAAGGAGCGGCTCAGTGAGTATAGACACTGACTGGCACTGAGTGTGAAGCAGGGGATCCTGGGAGAAGGAACGGCTCAGTGAGTAAAGACACTGACTGGCACTGAGTGTGAAGCAGGGGAGCCTGGGAGAAGGAGCGGCTCAGTGAGTAAAGACACTGACTGGCACTGAGTGTGAAGCAGGGGAGCCTGGTTCAATTCCCGGTGTCGGTTCCTTGTGACCTTGGGCAAGTCACTTTATCTCCCTGTGCCTCAGGCACCAAAAACATAGATTGTAAGCTTCACGGGGCAGGGAGCTGTGCCTGCAAAATGTCTCTGTAAAGCTCTGCGTATAACTAGCAGCGCTATACAAAAACAAATAATTATATTTTATTTCATAACACTAGTTATAAATATAATATAAATAAAAAAATACGCTTAATTCTATTATTTAAATTGTATCAATCAGGTATTCAGCATGTCGCAATTCGCCCAAATTAATTTCAAACAACAAATTATGCGTTTTATGTCTAAGGATTGAGGATCCATAATGACATGCTGGGCTCTAAAGGAGTTTGCATCAAGTTGAACTATATACATGGCTGGGCTCAGTCTCTGAGACCTGGTCAGGGTGCTGGGTCGGTGCAGGCTGGGCTCAGTCTCTCAGACCTGGTCAGGGTGCTGGGTCAGTGCAGGCGGGGCTCAGTCTCTCAGACCTGGTCAGTGTGCTGGGTCAGTGCAGGCTGGGCTCAGTCTCTCAGACCTGGTCAGGGTGCTGGGTCGGTGCTGGCTGAGCTCAGTCTCTCAGACCTGGTCAGGGCGCTGGGTGCAGGCTGGGCTCAGTCTGTCAGACCGTGTCAGGGTGCTGGGTCAGTGCAGGCCGGGCTCAGTCTCTCAGACCTGGTCAGGTGCTGGGTCAGTGCAGGCTGGGCTCAGTCTCTCAGACCCGGTCAGGGTGCTGGGTCAGTGCAGGCGGGGCTCAGTCTCTCAGACCTGGTCAGGGTGCTGGGTCGGTGCAGGCTGGGCTCAGTCTCTCAGACCTGGTCAGGGTGCTGGGTCAGTGCAGGCGGGGCTCAGTCTCTCAGACCTGGTCAGGGTGCTGGGTCGGTGCAGGCTGGGCTCAGTCTCTCAGACCTGGTCAGGGTGCTGGGTCAGTGCAGGCGGGGCTCAGTCTCTCAGACCTGGTCAGGGTGCTGGGTCCGTGCAGGCTGGGCTCAGTCTCTCAGACCTGGTCAGGGTGCTGGGTCAGTACAGGCTGGGCTCAGTCTCTCAGACCTGGTCAGGGTGCTGGGTCGGTGCTGGCTGGGCTCAGTCTCTCAGTCCTGGTCAGGGTGCTGGGTCGGTGCTGGCTGGGCTCAGTCTCTCAGACCTGGTCAGGGTGCTGGGTCGGTGCTGGCTGGGCTCAGTCTCTCAGACCTGGTCAGGGTGCTGGGTCAGTGCAGGCTGGGCTCAGTCTCTCAGACCCGGTCAGGGGGCTGGGTGCAGGCTGGGCTCAGTCTCAGACCTGGTCAGGGTGCTCGGTGGGTGCAGGCTGGGCTCAGGCCTGGTCAGGGTGCTGGGTCAGTGCAGGCTGGGCTGTCTCTCAGACCTGGTCAGGGTGCTGGGTCAGTGCAGGCTTGGCTCAGTCTCTCAGACCCGGTCAGGGTGCTGGGTCGGTGCTGGCTGAGCTCAGTCTCTCAGACCTGGTCAGGGTGCTGGGTCAGTGCAGGCTGGGCTCCGTCTCTCAGACCTGGTCAGGGTGCTGGGTGGGTGCAGGCTGGGCTCAGTCTCTCAGACCTGGTCAGGGTGCTGGGTCAGTGCAGGCTGGGCTCAGTCTCTCAGACCCGGTCAGTGTGCTGGGTCAGTGCAGGCTGGGCTCAGCCTCTCAGACCTGGTCAGGGTGCTGGGTCAGTGCAGGCTGGGCTCTGTCTCTCAGACCTGGTCAGGGTGCTGGGTCAGTGCAGGCTGGGCTCACTCTCTCAGACCCGGTCAGTGTGCTGGGTCGGTGCTGGCTGAGCTCAGTCTCTCAGACCTGGTCAGGATGCTGGGTCAGTGCAGGCTGGGCTCAGTCGCTCAGACCTGGTCAGGGTGCTGGGTCAGTGCAGGCTGGGCTCAGTCTCTCAGACCTGGTCAGGGTGCTGGGTCAGTGCAGGCTTGGTACAACAAAAAACAAACAAAGATGCCCAAAGCTACTTCCAATGTGACAAAAATACACAGTACAAAACCAATATTTTCTCTTGAAAACGGGTAATTTAGTTCAACCCTTTGGCCAAAGCGTCTTAAACCTGCTGCCACTTCAAGGCATGACCGTTAGCAGGTCCTAGCACTACCTGAGTTACAATTCTTATCTACCGGTATAATTACAGGAGGAATGATCAAACATTGGATCTGTCGTAACCTGGCAAAATGAAACAGACCTGCCAACTTGGAAAGTGGGGAGGGGCGAGCGATACCTTGGGGGGCACTAACCTCCCAAAAACAGCTGAGACCAGCTGCACAAAGTTAATAAACACACAGATACCCAACAAGCTCTGAGAAACCCCAAACATTACCACATAATATATATATGTAACATACACAGTGCAATACCTATATATTTATATATTTATATAGGTATTGCACTGTGTATTTTTGTCACATTGGAAGTACCTTTTGTTTCAGGATAGGGTCAGGTTTTCAAGTCTTTCCCCGTAACGCTTTAACCTTTTCACTGCCGCAGGGGCCAGCGACATGCTGCAGAGAATTGGCATAGAAATGTGTGCGCGTCATTCTTCTTTGTCTTGCTCACTTCGGAATGATTTACATTAATAATAATAATAATAACCGCCCGCCCTCCCGTTCAGCGTCCTTTACCGCCTGTTCCTTTGTAATATTTTCCGATGCTACTCCTACACACGAGAGGTGATGCGGTATCGTTCCCCCTAATTATACTTAAGTGGGGTTAATAGGTTTCCATGGAAACTGAACGCGCTGGGAATCCCAACTGACAAACACTTATTTTTGCCTCAAGGAAACAGATTTATTAATGAGGGATTTAGGTTTCCCCCCCCCCCTGCAAATAGAAATATCACTTGTGGTGCATTTGCATGTCTCAGACAGGTGTGCAACCCGGTCTCTCCCCATTATCGCTAAGGATTCTGGGTAATGACATGCAAATGAGCACAGTAAGTTTCGTTCTCAGCAAGAGGACGCAGGATTTAATTTGCTGTGAAGAGCCTTCCCTTTGCTGGAGAATATTTTAGTCCCATTTACTCTATTTGAAGGCAATGAGAAAGCGTTAAAGCAGGGGGGCGCAAACTTTTTTCATTGCGCCCCCCTGTCGGCAGTCCCCTCACTCCCGCCCCCCCCTAGCCCCCACTTACCTGCGCTCCAGCGTCATGACGGCACGTTGCCATAGCAACGTGACGTTACATGACCTCGTGGCGTCATTTTGATGCCGCGTTGCCATGGCGATGCAGGAAGGAAGCCGCCGGAGCCTAGGTAAGTAAGGTTTACAGAGGCCCTGCAGCTCCCCCGGCACTTAATTTAAGTGGCTTTGGGAAGCGCGCGGGGCCTCTGTAAACCCCGCGCCCCCCCTGGGGGTCGCGCCCCCCAGTTTGCGCCCCGCTGCGTTAAAGGATCAATTCTAATGTTTAAATGTAGCGGACTGTTGCGTTTAAAAAAAAATGGACGTTTTATTCATACGTTGTCAAGGTGAATCTCACATGGTGGGTTAAATAACCCTTAATAACCGTTAACAGGCAGACGCAGTTACCTCCACAACTCCAGCTTCCATCCCACTCGTACCAAACAAGGTATCATACACAGCCAGGGTATAAGATCCCGCCGCATGTGCTCTGACACTGAAGACAGAAACAGGCATCTCACAACCCTGACCGAATCGTTCAGACAGAAGTGATACAAGCCAAAGACTATTGCCAGAACTATTACATCTGCACTAAAAGCCCCACGAGAACACCTGTCTGTTGTTTTTGTATTTTTGTCATATTGAATGTAGCTCTGGGCTTCTTTGTTTTTTGTTGTATACATTTAGCCACGCCCAGTAGCACTCCTTTTGACACTTATATACATATATATATTGTGGTAATTTGGGGGGTTCATCAGAGCTTGCTGGGTATCTGTGTGTTTATTAACTATGTTTAGCTGGTCTCAGCTGTTTTGGAGGTCAGTGGCCCCTCCCCCCCAGGGTTTAAGCTCGGCCCTCTCCCCCAGGGTTTACGCTAACTCCTCCCCCCCAGGGTTTAAGCTCCCCCCTCCCCCCCAGGGTTTAAGCATGCCCCTCTCCCCAAGGGTTTAAACTCGCCCCTCTCCCCCAGGGTTTAAGCTCGCCCCTCTCCCCCAGGGTTTAAGCTCCCCCCCCAGGGTTTAAGCTCCCCCCACCAGGGTTTAAGCTCCCCCCCCCCAGGGTTTAAGCTCCCCCCTCCCCCCCAGGGTTTAAGCACGCCCCTCTCCCCCAGGGTTTAAGCTCGCCCCTCTCCCCCAGGGTTTAAACTCGCCCCTCTCCCCCAGGGTTTAATCTCGCCCCTCTCCCCCAGGGTTTAAGCTCCCCCCCAGGGTTTAAGCTCCCCTCTCCCCCCCACGGTTTAAGCTTGCCCCCTCCTAACTCTCCAAAAGAACAAGTCTTTTCATGCAGCTGGTTGGAAAGAATGAATCAAAGTCAATGGTGAATACTTGTCCACAAGATCTCCAGCAAGTAATCGGTGAACTCACCCAAGCAAGTAGGAAGGTGGGCCTCCATATGAATCTCAGCCAGACCAAAGTGGTGTTCAACAAAAGCGTCAACTCTACGGCGATCAAAACAAATAGAATAAAACTAGAAGAAGTTGAAAATGATGTCTAACTTGGCCAGCAAGTATTAATGAATGGGAACAGTGGAGAAGAAATACTTACAATTGCAGCATATGGAAGAGTATTGGGGATGCCTTCATCCAGCAGTGGATTGGCAAGGGCTGAAGATGACAAGATGATGATATATGCATACAGATGTAGCAACCTTTATTGTCCCACGTCATTTTGCCCACATCAACAGTTTCAATCCGTTTCAATGGCTCTGCATCAAATCTCACTGAGTGGAATAACATTGACTACATCTGTATACACTACAGGCGCGCCCCGATAACGCGGCGGGTTCCGTTCTATGGTCCCGCCGCAAAGCAAAAATTGGTGGAAAGTGGAACCGGCGATTTTCGGCATCTGCGCATGCACAGACCGGCAATTTCCGCTTCTGCGCATGCGCAACCACCGTTCTGCGCATGCGCGACCTCTGCACCCCCCGTTCTGCGTATGCGCGACCTGAACAGCCCTCGTTCTGCGCATGTGCAGACATGGCAGCTCCCTTCCCGGTAACGCTGTATGAGCGTAACGCCATAACGCGGGCAGCCGAAATTCAATATGATAATTTTTTTCTATTGTATGTCTAAGCAATAACATGCTTCAGATCCTGAATACATTTCATATAATATATTGAAAACATTTATTTCGGTATTTGAAAAAGAATAGACTACCAAATATTGCTTTTCTAACTGCAATAACACAAAAGGACAAAAAAGCTTCAACACAATTCCTAAAAAAAACCTAACTATTTGTTTGGGCAGGGGGACTAAATACTGTGGTTGTATTATCTGATTTCAGAAGTCATTGGATATAGTAACCATGCTATATTTATTGTAGAGCACTGTGCATATTGCAGGCAGTATGATTAACTGCCCTAAAGAACTTACAATCTAATGTTACAATGTTGGGGAGATAATGTGAGTGGCTGACTAAGTGATGCCTGTTTCTCTCATGTTCTTTAACATGCAACAGCTTGAGCTTGTGGGAATAAAAGAAATGAGATTCTGGTGCTAACACGAGCTGCATATCAGCAGTTTGTCTGCAGCGCTGAATTTCTCACCGTCCCATATGGCTGCACAGCTTACCAAAGCTCTGTGTTTTTGCTGCGGTTTGTTTAGCAAATGTTATTCTGACAGCTCGGCTTCCATCACAATCAGCGATGACAATATAATTACAGATTCCGTGTGGTTTCCGGTATCGGACTGATTGATTGTTTGATACACACAATTTGGAAGATAGATGTTCTTATTTAAAAACAACTGCTCAGTAGGAAAACTAGCGGTATGTAAATCAGAATAAAGCGCCCGTCAAAGCGTTGGCGAACACAAAAGCGCGAGCAGTATTTCTCCGGCTCATTTTCATTTCATTTCCACTGGCGCTTTTGCGGTAAACACTCTGAGGAGAGGCTTGTGAGCAGAGAACATTGGAAAACAGGAATATGAAATTGGATGGAAATGTCCTATTTTTATTTAAGTGACTTCCACAAAGTCCCATTAGTAGATTTTTGAACAATTTGGCACATTCTTTGCTAGGTAAAATATCTGTGTCGTCTAGTGATTTGTTGAAAATCTGTTTCAGGAATCAATTACCAAGAATGGAAGTGTAACAATGTCCACCAGTATTGTTAATGCTCATAATAATAATAGTAATAATAAAAGTAATAATAGTAATATTAATAAAAGAAAGGCACTCACAGATTCAAGTCAATAGTTGCCTGGGTGATCATTTGAATATGGGAAATTAACCTGTGTGCGTCCAGTTTATCTGTTAATTCAACATATATATATATGCCTATAACTGTAACTGTAGCAGGCTTCATTGTTTCCTGTGGTGTTAATGTGGGATGCAGATATTCTGCCCCATTCTGCCATTGATTCCTATGGAAACGCTGTGATATTCTGTGTTATAACTGGGTATATTATGTTATTCTTGGGAACAATGAAGCCTGCTATATAGAGAGTGTGTGTGTGTGTGTGTGTGTGTGTGTGTGTGTGTGTGTGTGTGTGTGTGTGTGTGTGTGTGTGTGTGTGTGTGTGTGTGTGTGTGTGTGTGTGTGTTGTCGTTGTAGAGATAAAACTCATTCAGTGCATTTTTGCAAAAACTCGCTAAATGCCCTTCCTGACTTGGAATTTCTTGCTATTTTGAAGTAATGTAAAAAAGAACATTTAATCGCCTTTTACTCATTACTCAAATAATGTAGTTAATGACTTTTACCTTTACCACGACAATATATATCATTATCACCATCTCCAGCCCGTGTCTCCCCACTGCTGGATGAAACCTCCCCAGTGATCTCCCAGGTCCTGCGGTTACAGCCTCTCTTCTCCACGTCGCTCCCACACATTCCCTCATCCCATCCCCCCCAGCCCGTGTCTCCCCACTGCTGGATGAAGTCTCCCCAGTGATCTCCCAGGTTCTGCGGTTACAGCCTCTCTTCTCCATGTCGCTCCCACACATTCCCTCATCCCATCCCCCCCAGCCCGTGTCTCCCCACTGCTGGATGAAGCCTCCCCAGTGATCTCCCAGGTTCTGCGGTTACAGCCTCTCTTCTCCACGTCGCTCCCACACATTCCCTCATCCCATCCCCCCCAGCCCGTGTCTCCCCACTGCTGGATGAAGCCTCCCCAGTGATCTCCCAAGTCCTGTGGTTACAGCCTCTCTTCTCCACGTCGCTCCCACACATTCCCTCATCCCATCCCCCCCAGCCCGTGTCTCCCCACTGCTGGATGAAGTCTCTCCAGTGATCTCCTATGTACTGCGGTTAGAGCCTCTCTTCTCCACGCTGCTCCCACACATTTTCTCATCACAACCTCCCATCTTACTTTTGATCGTTGGCTTGTTTTTTTTGATATCCCTTCTGTTGAGCACCATCCCTGTTCCATGACGGTCATATCTTCTTGCGATATGTCCGACCCGCTGCCATTTTAATTTCTTCTCCCTTTGTGATGACGTCACAGACTTATCGACCTCGGCAATGCTTAATAAAGTATTTGCTATGTGTCTGGGGTGAGACCCAGTCATGTAGAAAGAGTGAAACACTGAAAATTGCTTTTGTTGTGTGTGTTTCATTTCCACACACTCCATTCTCAGTTGGCTGTAGCGCTGGCTGTTGGTGACGAGTTTGCTTCTCGGCTTACAAAGCTGCGAAATGTAATCATGACTTGAGAATGTCTGCAGGACACACACAGACCAATGTGCAGTATGTGTGTTCAGTTGCGTCAATGTAACGGAGCGTCCTGGTGAATATTGTATTATTCCAGACTTTGGGACATGCAATATCTACAACTCAAATGTTTAGAGGAGAAAGATATTCCCACATGGGATGCGAAGATCCATCACATGTACCAGAACGTAGGGTTACAATGGCTAGCACATTTTAGGTAGTTCTAACTAAACTAATGCTGTGTCGCTTATCTAACGCGGCGTTTCATGGCGTGCCGTGGCGTGCTGTGACAGGCTGAAGCGTGGTGCAAATATATTTGTTTGGTTCAAAACGCAGCGCGGCAAGTACTGTATATGAACCTGTCGTTTCTTCCATGTGACACACAGATTAATGTCACCTAAACCTGTGGCATTTCACTAATGCAAGGAGAAGGGGAAACTGCACTAATCATACTGTAGATGCAAATTTTGCTACTTATTATAATATTATGCCAATTCCTCCCTGAACTGCTTCAATAACCGCTCCCTATAACTCCTCCCCTAACTGCTCCTATAACCGCTCCCTATAACTCCTCCCCTAACTGCTCCTATAACCGCTCCGTATAACTCCTCCCCTAACTGCTCCTATTACCGCTCCCTATAACTCCTCCACTAACTGCTCCTATAAACGCTCCCTATAACTCCTCTCCTAACTACTCCTATAACCGCTCCGTATAACTCCTCCCCTAACTGCTCCTATTACCGCTCCCTATAACTCCTCCACTAACTGCTCCTATAAACGCTCCCTATAACTCCTCCCTAACTGTTCCTACTGTACAACCGTTCCCTATAACTCCTCCCCTAACTGCTCCCTGTAACTCTTCCCTAACTTCTCCCTATAACTCCTCCCTTAACTGCTCCAATAACCACTACCTATAACTCCACACACTAACTGCTCCTTATAACTCCTCCCCTAACTGTTCCTATAGCTGCTCCCTATAACTGCAATATAACCGCACCCTATAGCTTTTCTGCTATCTGCTCCAATAACCGCTCCCTATAACGCCTCCCAATCTATTAATATAACCGATCACTATAACTCCTCCCCTAACTGCTCCTATAACTCCTCCCCTAACTGCTCCTATAACCGCTCCCTATAACTCCTCCCCTAACTGCTCCATACATCACTCACTGGCACAAGCAGGGCAAAATTAACGTAAAGCATCGTAATGCACAGATACTATAGTGATTGGAGACGCAAAGTTCTCGCTTTCGCCGCATACTCCATATGGCGCTGACTATTTAATATGATTGTGAAATGTAAGTAAGGAGTGTGAACTTGTTTCCTCAATAACTAATGATGCTGCAGTCAGGCTTATACATGTCCCCCACACCTCCCTAATGTCAGACAACTCAAAAGGGGGAAGTGAGGGAGTATTAAACATGGAGTAAGATACAGTCCTTTATTCAGCACGATGTACGCGCATGTTCCCCTTTCTAGAGAAGGGTTTAGTCTCCTTCATTTGAATAGAGCAAAACTCTTGTGCGGCACTGTAATACAGCTACAGTACATACTGTGTTTAATGCACTATACATCTCACATGCACTGACCGGGCCCCCTGCAGACACACTCACCAGAACACCCCCCTACTGTCTCTGTAAGTTCTCCCCACTTACCACTTAGATTGTAAGCTCTTCTGGGCAGGGACTCATTTTCCTACTGTTTTATGTCTGAAGCGCTAATTCCCATTATGTTATAACATTATGTCACGTGTTCAGGCAGTCCTCGTTATCCAACGTTTCACTTTACAACGAATGGCGTATCCCAATGCTTTACAATGCAACCCTAAGGGACGTTTTCCGACGCCTGAATGCGTTACCCAACGCTCACCGCCACAGATTAACATGGGACTCACTTTACAACGGTTTCACTATACAACGCTACTTCCTGAACGGATTCCGTTGGGTAACCGAGGACTGTCTGTATTGTACAGCGCTATATACCTGGATGGCGCTACATAAATAAAGATATACGTACATCCATACAGTGCTGTCTACAAACTCCATTGAGTGTAAATGTT
The DNA here is from genome assembly GCF_040206685.1 of Ascaphus truei. Classification (NCBI taxonomy): domain Eukaryota; kingdom Metazoa; phylum Chordata; class Amphibia; order Anura; family Ascaphidae; genus Ascaphus; species Ascaphus truei. The sequence continues at coordinate 2,553,483 of NC_134504.1, read as the reverse complement.
AAGCCATAACTGACAGAGGAATATCTATGAATGTTATTTTAATAGATATATCTCTATAAGGCTTACAGACAACATCTGTAACTCAGCAACACAGAGTTTCTAGTTCTGTTCCTCTTCATAGCCACACGTTTTGTAGCATTGGGAGGAAAAGCGGCCTTTTAATCTGTTTATTTCCCATCCCCGTTATTGAGGAACAAATAGTTTGCGTTGTCACCCACACGAGCAGCATATTTATCAAAGTGCCCAGAGGAGTCTTCGTGCCGCTCGTTAGATCGAGTCCGTTATTGTAGCCGTCTACGCTGAAAAGTATTACATCAATAAATCATCGAGAGTAGAACTTGTTTATCGTGTGAGCGCCTATACGGCGTCAGAAGATGAATATTCATGCATCAGCAACACATTTCTCCCCCATGAGCAGACAGTAAGGGATCTATTGTTCGGCACCAATGTTTCGTGGAAGACCTGTCGGTAAGGCAAACACAGGGGCATTTATTCCATAACCCTGTAGGAGGCTATTCCGTTTATCCACCTAGCTTTATTACCCCCCAAATCTACCCGTTTCCTGTTACCCTGGTATTTCTTTTTCAGTGGCGAATGCTTATCCCCTTTTCCGTATTACGTTCCTCTGCATGCACTTGTGTAGTTGCATCTCCACTCTTCCTGTGTCCCTTAGGGGATGTGGTCTTCAAGTCTAGGTGAGATCTTACCAAGGATCCGTAACAGTGCGTCTCAAACCAATGGGAACCAGTGGGCACACCACAGAGCCACCTGGACACGCGGCTATGTGATTGCCTGAGGTTGCGATTACGTGACCAGGCGACTTTTGCCGTGAAGTGGAATTCCCCCCCTCCCCTAGACAATGAGCAGACTCCTCATGCCCTTTCCTGAATATCCTAAGAGCACCTAGAGCAGAGGTGGCCAACTCCAGTCCTCAAGGGCCACCAACAGGTCACGTTTTCAGGATATCCCTGCTTCAGCACAGGAGGTGCAGTCATTATGACTGTGCCACTGATTGAGCCACCTGTGCTAAACCATGGATATCCTGATATCCCAACCTGTTGGTGGCCCTTGAGCACTGGCGTTGGCCACCCCTGCTCTTGTGTGACCTTTCCTGAATGTCATAAGGCGGCTTAAGGACTCACCAGTAGATTTGTATGCAAGTGAATGCTCCGTATTTGCATAAGAATCAGATACAAGCCAACATTTGCTGTCACTTGCTACTGCTTTATCACTGTATATAGTCCCAGTTAGGTCATCAGATATGACAAGGTACTCCTTGTCAATACTATGCATCTGGTTACATATTCTGTCCTTTGTTTTTGAGTTCCAAACACACGTTTGTCATTTCTTAGCACTGCAGGCAACACATATGGTGTTATACTTTGTGACAAAGCAAAATCGTTTTTAATTCTACACATCCTATGGAAAATGTGACTTTAGAGAGAACAAAAGTATTGTGCTCTTTATCGCTTCTTCCTACTGATATATTCTTCCTAATGCACATTGTACAGCTGAAAAAGCATAATTGATCTCCTTCTAGAGCTATCTCTGATGCTATACTCTCGCCCTGTCATTTTCACTATTAGAGATGCCCTCCATTGAACACGCTTCCCCGCACTTGTCCAGATGAGAGATGGGGGCCGCAGTTCCTGCAGGGTACATGAGTTCAGAAGCAGAGACTACATGCACAGAGGCTGTCCGGACAGGACTGGACTTGGAAACAAATGGACCAACTTATTTTACGGGTGGATAATACCTGACGTATTCGCATCAGTCCCAAACCTTACCCTGATATTACAGCCCTGTGCAATGTAAAACAGCGACATCTTTCATGCAGGGCACTCTTATCTGGCAGCTTCTGGTGAAGAGACAATCCCTGGGCGTGTTAAAGGTCTTCCAGTGAAGTCTCCTGAAATTATTAAACCCTACTCAATCAGTCCCTGCTTCAGCACAGGTGGCTCAATCATTTCCTTCGTCAGCACAGGTGGCTCAATCAGTCCCTGCTTCAGCCACTGATTGAGCCACCTGTGCTGGAGCAGGGATATCCTTAACACCTAGCCAGTTAGGGGGGCTTGAGGACTGGAGTTGAGAACCCCTAAGCTCAGGGGTTAAATACCATTTATGTACTGTATATTCTTTCTGATTGAACACTTCTAACATCCCCCATGGAGTTCAGTTTAAAAAAGAGGTTATTTTCTAATTCTCTGTGGGTTATTGACGGGCTTTTCTCCTTTCCCCCTTCCCTTTATATAAAACAAGGTTTCTCCGCCACACTGGGGCACACCTGTGGCTTTTTTTTTAACATGACTCACTGCTTTTCTGAGTGTGTACATTTTAAGAACAGAATGCAGAGGTGTCTGCTGAAAAATCTCCAATCAATCATAAAACGCATTATTAGAAATTGCCACCCCCGCACCAGATTAATAGTTATACAGTATACGGATACCATTCCTTTTATTTTTATTTTAAAGGTATTGTATATAGGCGCTATGCTTTCCATTCCTCTACATAAGGTCCTTCCCAAAGACGGACATGGATTTCCACATCATATAAATGGGGCAGCCCTCTGTAAGACCAGAGTGAACTGAAAGGTTTTATAGATAGATCAGACTAGTCATTTAAATAAGGTCTGAAAGTTTTCATTGATTGCGTTTCCTCTTCTTAACCTTAACTTAACTTAGAAAGACGAACATAAAGCCGAAGATAAAAGGACTAAAATACCTCAGCGGTCTCATCTTACAAACATTTTCAAGACAACTTTAAAAAAACAGCAACGTAAAAATGAGTGTGATTTGTTTTTTTAGAAAGACGAGACTAGTCACCAAGATTCAGATCACATACAGTATACTACTGATCATAACGCGGTATATGCTGTATACGTGAGACTTGGATGGTGGCCGTATTATAGCATATATCCGTGGCACTTGGTGGTGGCCGTATTCATAGCATATATACGTGGGACTTGGGTGGTGGCTGTATTCATAGCATATATACGTGGGACTTGGGTGGTGGCTGTATTCATAGCATATATACGTGGGACTTGGGTGGTGGCCGTATTCATAGCATATATACGTGGGACTTGGGTGGTGGCTGTATTCATAGCATATATACGTGGGACTTGGGTGGTGGCTGTATTCATAGCATATATACGTGGGACTTGGATGGTGGCCGTATTCATAGCATATATCCGTGGGACTTGGGTGGTGGCCGTATTCATAGCATATATACGTGGGACTTGGATGGTGGCCGTATTCATAGCATATATCCGTGGGACTTGGGTGGTGGCCGTATTCATAGCATATATACGTGGGACTTGGGTGGTGGCCGTATTCATAGCATATATCCGTGAGACTTGGGTGGTGGCCGTATTCATAGCATATATACGTGGGACTTGGGTGGTGGCCGTATTCATAGCATATATACGTGGGACTTGGGTGGTGGCCGTATTCATAGCATATATCCGTGGGACTTGGGTGGTGGCTGTATTCATAGCATATATACGTGGGACTTGGGTGGTGGCCGTATTCATAGCATATATACGTGGGACTTGGGTGGTGGCTGTATTCATAGCATATATACGTGGGACTTGGGTGGTGGCCGTATTCATAGCATATATACGTGGGACTTGGGTGGTGGCCGTATTCATAGCATATATCCGTGAGACTTGGGTGGTGGCTGTATTCATAGCATATATACGTGGGACTTGGGTGGTGGCCGTATTCATAGCATATATACGTGGGACTTGGGTGGTGGCCGTATTCATAGCATATATACGTGGGACTTGGGTGGTGGCCGTATTCATAGCATATATCCGTGAGACTTGGGTGGTGGCCGTATTCATAGCATATATCCGTGGGACTTGGGTGGTGGCCGTATTCATAGCATATATACGTGGGACTTGGGTGGTGGCCGTATTCATAGCATATATACGTGGGACTTGGGTGGTGGCTGTATTCATAGCATATATCCGTGAGACTTGGGTGGTGGCCGTATTCATAGCATATATACGTGGGACTTGGGTGGTGGCCGTATTCATAGCATATATACGTGGGACTTGGGTGGTGGCCGTATTCATAGCATATATACGTGGGACTTGGGTGGTGGCCGTATTCATAGCATATATCCGTGAGACTTGGGTGGTGGCTGTATTCATAGCATATATACGTGAGACTTGGGTGGTGGCTGTATTCATAGCATATATACGTGGGACTTGGGTGGTGGCCGTATTCATAGCATATATCCGTGGGACTTGGGTGGTGGCTGTATTCATAGCATATATACGTGAGACTTGGGTGGTGGCTGTATTCATAGCATATATCCGTGAGACTTGGGTGGTGGCTGTATTCATAGCATATATCCGTGAGACTTGGGTGGTGGCTGTATTCATAGAATATATCCGTGAGACTTGGGTGGTGGCCGTATTCATAGCATATATACGTGGGACTTGGGTGGTGGCCGTATTCATAGCATATATACGTGGGACTTGGGTGGTGGCCGTATTCATAGCATATATCCGTGAGACTTGGGTGGTGGCTGTATTCATAGCATATATCCGTGGGACTTGGGTGGTGGCTGTATTCATAGCATATATACGTGAGACTTGGGTGGTGGCCGTATTCATAGCATATATATACGTGGGACTTGGGTGGTGGCCGTATTCATAGCATATATACGTGGGACTTGGGTGGTGGCCGTATTCATAGCATATATACGTGGGACTTGGGTGGTGGCTGTATTCATAGCATATATCCGTGAGACTTGGGTGGTGGCCGTATTCATAGCATATATACGTGGGACTTGGGTGGTGGCCGTATTCATAGCATATATCCGTGAGACTTGGGTGGTGGCTGTATTCATAGCATATATACGTGGGACTTGGGTGGTGGCTGTATTCATAGCATATATACGTGGGACTTGGGTGGTGGCCGTATTCATAGCATATATCCGTGGGACTTGGGTGGTGGCTGTATTCATAGCATATATACGTGAGACTTGGGTGGTGGCTGTTTTCATAGCATATATCCGTGAGACTTGGGTGGTGGCTGTATTCATAGAATGTATCCGTGAGACTTGGGTGGTGGCTGTATTCATAGCATATATACGTGGGACTTGGGTGGTGGCCGTATTCATAGCATTAATAAGATATTAGCTATTTCCAAACACTGCTGTGAATGTCACTTTGACCCAATGCAGAGAAGCTGCCCGTGGTGAATGTCACATTGACCCGATGCAGAGAAGCTGCCCGTGGTGAATGTCACATTGACCCGATGCAGAGAAGCTGCCTGTGTTCGGAACTCTCAGCCGCAGAAAACACACGTTTTCCATCTTTAGGCAAAAATGTCAAAACTATTATTTAAATGTCAAAACAACTCTTAAACATTCAAAGACCACAGCCACCACGGGACCATTGTGATGTTTCTTTTAGAGACTTCCAGCGCATTTAAAGTGACCATCTGGGACAGGGGTGGCCAACTCCAGGCCTCAAGGGCCACCAGTCCTCCAGGCCTCAAGGGTCAGGTTTTAAGGATATTCCTGCTTCTGCACAGGTGGCTTAATGACTGAGCCACTGATTGAGCCACTGATTGAGCCTGTGCTTGGGAGTTGTTTTGACATTAAAATAATGGTTTTGACATTTTTGCCTAAAGATGGAAAACGTGTGAGAGTCCCGAACACAGGCAGCTTCTCTGGCATTTTGCATTGGGTCAATGTGACATTCACAGCAGTTTTTGGAAATAGATAATATCTTATTAAACTGGAATCATTTTACTCTCTCTTAGAATAATCTCTGCTCACCTCCCCCTCACGTCTTCCTATTCAATTCCATATCCCCAGCAAAAGTTCTCCTCCTTATATTTAATATGCTATGAATATGGACACCATCCAAGTCTTGCTTGTATGTATGTATGTATATATATATATATATATGTATATATATATATATATATATATATATATATATATATATGTATATATGTGTGTGTGCTATGAATATGGCCACCATCCGAGTCTCACATACAGCGTATAAGGTATGAATATAACAAGCCTCACTGGCATGGCCCAATAGTACCCCACAATGCTACCAGAGAATGACATTGCAGCTTCCTATTGGGCGACCCTGGGGCATCGTTAGATTTTGTTACCTTCACAAAAAATGGGAACCATCTCTTGAACAGGGAAGGGGGCAGGTCCCTGATCTAGGAAAAGTGCCGTTCAGCTGGGTCGCTTCTGCCAAAAATTCCCAAATGACTGCTACCTTAAGTGCATGGGGCAGCGCGCCCGGTCAGATGGCCAGTTGAGAAGTCCGTTGGAAACGTTATCACCGGGCTCTTCAACTAGTTTCCCAAAGCTGCCGGATCAGAAAGGATTTAGGGGTCGTGGGGCCACAAGCTTGTTGTAATGTCATGTGCTACAGTACATGTAAATATATTGTATATCAACATTTTACAATCATTTAAGCAACGGTCCTGTATATATTTACATGACCTTCAATTACAAGTGCGTTTCAGTGTGACAAACTGCACTTAGATGCCTAGACAACCAGTATGAAACTACCAGGGAAGGAATGTCGGAGGGTCGTATCCAGGCCCTGATACTGTATGTTGTAGAGCCCTGCTTCATTGTATAGTAAGTGCTCTGCATTACTCTACAGTGCTACTTCTCATTTTACCGAAAATACTGTCCATGGAGAGAAACAAAAGAAGCTGATTTTTTTCTCCCCCACTTCTGTTTTTGTTTTTTCTGTGGATGTCTTTCATTTAACGAGGACTTTGGAAGCGTCCGGCAAGAGTAACAGCGGAGCAAAGGTTCTGTAATTACTGTGTCTGAGCTGAAGTGCACAGAGTGGCGAATGGATGACCTGGTTATATAAAGAGATTATTTGGCTCATGGAGGAGGAGGGGCGAGGGCAGAACGGGGATTATCTGAACTGCTGACAGATCTGAAGGAGCTGACAACGGCTGATAGCTTGCCACTGCTCTCTACATGCAAAGTGCAGCTCGATCTGCTACTATTACAAACAATATGCGAGAGATCAGGGAGACGGATATCATGATAGGACTATTTCTGACATTTTAGAACCTTATTCTAAGCTAATTTGAGTTAGGGAAAGCCTCTCCTTTCTCTGACGGACAATACAGTTTTCCCTATATATATATATATATATATATATATATATATATATATATATAGTGCCGGCGGTGACTGTGTTGCTGTTTCTCCGTAAAAATGCAACCCAACGTAACCGGCCAGAATATATATTTTCGTGAAATATTTAAGAGTCTAATTGGCTTCCCTAAATAACTCTAAGAATGCTAATTGCTAAGATTTGGTGTCTCTTTAGGAATGAATTACAAGTTGAATTTCTTAGGTGTCTCTGATTGTGGCGCGGGGGGGTGGGGGGGGGGGTTATCAAACGTGTGTTTTATTTTCCTTTGCCTCACCCAATCCAATAAACAGAAGGGGAGACAGAAAGAGTCTGGGACAGTGCAAACTCTGAGCACCGGTGGTGCATTATTAAAGTGCAATAGTGCCGATCAGGGAACTATCGCACTGAAACTCCTATTGACCCTGATCGGCACTATCGCAGTTTAATGAATAAACCCCACAGTGACACCACACAGTGACATCACACAGTGACACCACACAGTGACATCACACAGTGACATCACACAGTGACATAAGATAAAAGGGAGCAGCCCGAGGAAATCAAACCCCTCCCAAGTCTCAGCTCATCGTGTTTACATAACGACTTTAAAGACTGCTAATACGTGTTACATTTGGGTAAGAAAGGTATAAATCACTCAGAAGTGTCCCCTTAACCCTGTCACTGCCATTAGTACACTTTGCCCCTAGGAGGGACTGACCCCTTAACCATGTCACTGCCATTAGTACACTTTGCCCCTAGGAGAGACTGACCCCTTAACCCTGTCACTGCCATTAGTACACTTTGCCCCTAGGAGGAACTGACCCCTTAACCCCGTCACTGCCATTAGTACACTGATCCAAGGAGGGACTGACCCCTTAACCCTGTCACTGCCATTAGTACACTTTGGCCCTAGAAGGGACTGACCCCTTAACCATGTCACTGGCATTAGTACACTTTGCCCCTAGAAGGGACTGACCCCTTAACCATGTCACTGCCATTAGTACACTTTGGCCCTAGGAGGGACTGACCCCTTAACCATGTCACTGCCATTAGTACACTTTGGCCCTAGGAGGGACTGACCCCTTAACCATGTCACTGCCATTATTACACTTTGCCCCTAGGAGGGACTGACCCCTTAACCATGTCACTGCCATTAGTACACTTTGGCCCTAGAAGGGACTGACCCCTTAACCCTGTCACTGCCATTAGTACACTTTGCCCCTAGGAGGGACTGACCCCTTAACCATGTCACTGCCATTAGTACACGTTGCCCCTAGGAGGGACTGACCCCTTAACCATGTCACTGCCATTAGTACACGTTGCCCCTAGGAGGGACTGACCCCTTAACCCTGTCACTGCCATTAGTACACGTTGCCCCTAGGAGGGACTGATCCTTAAAAATTTTAAAAATAGTAGAAGGCGCTATAGGTGTTAATATAAGAAAGATGTGGTGTTGTGAGTCTATATATTACAAATTAGAGGTACTCCGTACACACCAACCCATCCCACTTTGACCACTGTTTCTACTTGCCTGTGGAAAGTGTTTAACAAAAAAGATTACCAACCCCTCCATCTGCCCTGTCATAGTACAGTATATTATACAGACATCTTTCCTCTAGACAAGCTGTGCTTCTAAGTACCGTAGCATATATTGTCGGTTTGCACAGCTCCCCCGTCTCATGGTTTATAGCAGAGGCGCTAAAGCCCCTTCCCCCGCCAACAGGTCAGGTTTTCATGATATCCCAGCTTCAGCATAGGTGGCTCAATCAAAGACTGAGCACTTTGATAGAGCCACCTGCGCTGAAGCAGGGACTGATTGAGCCAACTATGCTGAAGCAGGAGCTAGTTGAGTCACCTGTGCTGAAGCAGGGATATCCTGAAAACCTGACCTGTTGGGGGGGGGGGGGGCTTGAGAACTGGAGTTGAGCCCCCCTGGTTTATTATATGCAAATCTTATGGTTGGGAATGAGTGGGCTTTCTATGCACTGTGCTCTGCTGCATCATGCAGGTTATTATAATTAGTTATGTCATTTGTAAGGGTCTTATCCATGGTGCTCTGTGCATGCAGCTCTGATATAAAACATACAGCAGAGAAAGGAACGGTGGAGGAAAGTTGCAATCATTTTATTCAACAAGTTAGTGCCGCAAGTCTAAATATAACATGCATTGCTACATTCTGCTCATATTTGAAACAGGGTCCTATCTTGGGTGAATGTATCAGGGGCATTTTTGGTGCAATACTGGGGCATTTTCACCCTGAGCATATATATCAAAGCATTTTTCTCCAATTTTGCACCGTCTGCCCCGGCTTGCACCTTGGGGAGAGTCAGTAGGAGGAGTTGGGGGGAGTTACATGGGGCACAGATTATAATGAGATGTATCACATTCTGCGTCTCTGCCCCAGCCTGCACCTTGGGGAGAGTCAGTAGGAGGAGTTGGGGGGAGTTACATGGGGCACAGATGATAATGATATGTATCACATTCTGCGTCTCTGCCCCAGCTTGCACCTTGGGGAGAGTCAGTAGGAGGAGTTGGGGAGAGTTACATGATGCACAGATTATAATGATATGTATCACATTCTGTGTCTCTGCCTCAGCTTGCACCTTGGGGAGAGTCAGTAGGAGGAGTTGGGGGAGTTACATGGGGCACAGATTATAATGAGATGTATCACATTCTGCGTCTCTGTCCCAGCTTGCACCTTGGGGAGAGTCAGTAGGAGGAGTTGGGGGAGTTACATGGGGCACAGATAATAATGAGATGTATCACATTCTGCGTCTCTGCCCCAGCTTGCACCTTGGGGAGAGTCAGTAGGAGGAGTTGGGGGGAGTTACATGGGGCACAGATTATAATGAGATGTATCACATTCTGCGTCTCTCTGCGCCATTATTTTTTCCATTTATGTGCCCCAAATAATCCTTAATATCGGACGTGGCGTTAGTCTCAAATTGTGCATCAGATGTAAGAATCTCACATGATGTAACTCCACAAAACGGAGCAGTGCGTCTAAACACACGTTTCTCTACTTTGATAAATAGACCCCGTGGAATCATCAACGGATACAGATAGCCCTTATTTTAACCCCTTGCGTTGCTGGCCTCTGTGATAGTGAAGTGGTTAAAGCACTGGGCTGTGCTCCATATACAGCAGATTGTAAAGTCATTGGATATCCTGAATGGAAAAGCAGCTGTTACAAACGGCAGAGAAGCCGCTACACTGCGGACCATATACACTTTATGGAAATGACTATATACAGTGTGTTGCTAAGTGTGGTAAAATCCTATGGATTATTTAATCAAGTCATTTACAAGACACATACTGTAGGTGGATATTTATTAAAATGTGTACGTGCCATTAAAAGGTATTATGATCTTGAGATGAATTCCTAAACCTTGTGGCTTCGGCTGTTTCTGCCAAAGCACAAAGCTGTCCGCTTAAACCCGACCTCTTGTCTCAGGAAACAACACAATGGTTTTCCATATGCGGTCAATTCTTATGTCTCTCAAATGCAAACGTTGGGATTGGGTTCCCTTTAGTATTTGGACCAACTGCAGATATAGCAACATTTAATGTCGGGGGGAACCTTAATGTCGGGGGGAACCTTAATGTCGGGGGGAACCCATGGATTGTTGACCACAGTTTCCCCCGGCAATGGGAAAACTATTTGTGTGGAACACGGAGCTTTAACTGCCCCCGAAACCGCGACGTCTGAGGACAAGTAAATCCGGCTACATCTGTAATAAACGTCGCAATATTATTACTGTTTGCAGGACAGGTCTGCGATGGAAGGAGCGGACAGATAAAGAAGAGCCTTTCCGATGATAAGGAGACTGCCGAGATTGTTAACTTGCCTTTAAATATTTTGCCTCTCCCAGCAAAGATCTCATTAAGTTAAAAGATGCATGAGCGTTCACGGTGAGAGGCCGCGACCTCCGTCTTCAAGCGCACATCAAATGGTTTCATTTTTTTTAGGCCCTTACCCTTTGCTTACAAAAGATCCTTCATGAATTACAAATGGCACATTTCTGGGAACAGATTAATTTTTAATAACCCTTATTGGAGCCATTTCTAAAATGGTGCTTAGCTGGCTTTTTTCCCCTCGGAAAGCTCAGACTAATACATGAGGAGTGCTCCTCTTTATTGTCAACTTGGACAAGAAAGAGCAGTTGACATCAAAGGAAGCTCCTGTCATATGTTTCGATGGAAACCTGCAGAGGATGTGGGACTTCTTGGGTTTTTTTTTATTTCCCTTTCTCCATTAAAGAAGATATTTTTTCCATTTCTGCTCCACATTGAGAAAAAAAGGTCAGCATTTGTGACTTTCTAACAGACTTATGTTCTATGGAGAATTTAAATGGTTGGAGTGTCAGATCCCATCTTGTTGTACTGGCGATTTTATCATTTATAGTATTTAGCCAGAGAAGTGGACAGTGATCTGTCACTAAAGCAAACTCTTGACCCAATAAGTAGCAACTCAAGGACGCCGTCCAGTGCCCACTTAATAGCCAGACATTCTTTTTCCAAAACAGCATGTGACCCTCCCTGCCCGGCTCCTCTGCAGTTTACATGAATGCCTCTGTAAGTAGCTTACTTGTCAGGGCGCTGTATCCATGCGGGCGGGCGTTGGGAATGCAGTGATGGACGCCAGAAACTTTATTCATACAAACATCCACTTTATTAATCACCATCGATATAGCTTCATCCACAATATGTCTATGGCTATGTCATCATTACTAATTCCTGCTTGTGCGATTTGTATCCTCTTCCCTAGCTACCCTCTATCTCGGCCCGCTAGGGAGGTGCTGAGGTTTTACTAACCATTGTTACCCAAGTCATCCTTCTGCTGTGTAGTGTCGGTAGTACTCCGTGTCCTTTGGTCCCCTGTCCGGCATCGTACAACTCTCTCTTTGGGATCAGTATCCCCATCTCGGGTACTGAACGCCATCCCACGGCTTTCTGGGTAAGAATCAGCTATGGACCCTCTAATTGGGCTGCTCCAGCTACGCCTCGGGGCTGCAGCTTGGGGAACCCCTCTGAGGCCTATGCTTTCTCTATGTGATTCATGAGTAGTGTGGAGCCATTTCTGGGGACGCTGTCTATGTAGGGCACAGTCCCCCACTATAAAACAAAAGGAATCCTTACCCTATATCCTATACTCTTCTATATTATAACCCATGTACACTAGTCACAGTGAGATCCCTCTTCTTCAACTCCTCCTGGGACCTGTCCTAATATATATATATATATTATATATATATAATCCAGTGCACAGCCGGCACACCATTTGCAAGTAAATAAGTTTTGGTGCTTATCCCATAAAGCAATAACAGACCATACGATACCGGTTGCAACACGACATCAAGGGACAGCACGCAGGTAAGTAAATCATACATTTTCTATATTTGATAGAAGACATAAAAAAAACGACGTTTCGTTCCCCCAGTGGGACCTTTCTCAAGGTGATGGGATGCAACCATGTGATGGGGAGGGGGCATTGTTCAGTGTGGGCCCACACAGTTAACCCCTTAAGGCCATAGTAATCCCAAAGTGGGTTTACAAGCATATCGAGTGTACTTAGGAAACAAACAACTCAGAGGACTCTGGAATGTACTGTTATACAAAAAACTGTATTGGGGGATCTCAAGAGGCCCAGAATGGGGTAATTTATATTACTGACATAAGGGACTGATTATCTAAAATGAAAGAACTTGCGCAGGAAACCCTGAGAGAGGCCTAAATTTAACAGAAAATCTGGTATGATAAGAAAGCTAGAGAAATCGAAGGTTTTAACCTGGTGAGGTGTTGTGACTTCCTACTAAATAAAGTTCGTTACTCGCTAAGTGGCAAGGCCTCTTTGAAATTTCCCGCCAACCTGGATGGACCTTCTGACTGAGGTACCAGTGCCAGGTAAGTGCTACAAGACCGTGTACCATGTAAACCTTCTCAGGAAGTGGAAGCAAATAGTAGCTGAACCATCTTTTTTTCTCCTGCGCCCCCCTGTCGGCTGTCCCTCTCTCTGTGCCCCCCCTCCCCTTATCTTGGTTTTGGGCATTATGACGTCACGTTGCCATAGCAATGCGTCTCCAGAAGCCGTCTGAACCGAGGTAAGTGAGGTTTACAGAAGTCTTCACCGCTTCTCTGGCATTTAATTTAAGTGCCTTCGGGAAGCGCGGGGGGCCTCTGTAAACCACGCGCCCCCCCACAGATAATCTAGCGCGCACTCCCACGGCAAAGTCTGAAGAAGACCCAGGACCTGACTGATTGGTAATGCTGGATGCAGCTATTTATACCTCCCACTCAGTATCACCCCCACGCTCTGTACTAAGGAAAGAGAATTCGTTTTATTTTCCCCACTTTTACATATTAAAAAATTCAAATATAGTACTTCAATTACCAAAAGATAATACAGGGTTTATACCACAATACAAAACACAATTATATTTTTAATTAAATCATTCAGGCTCCCTCCCCCCTCCTGCAATGTCACAGCTGGGTGTGTCAAACACACAAGCACACAGGAGAGAATCAGACTGCTGGGGTGAGAGAGATATGTTACCCGATTCAAAAAGGGATACAGTATAATTATATTATACAGGCTTAGAAACAGACAACTCTGCTTTTGTGTTTTACTAAGTATGAATTTCTGCTATTCTGACCCAGTTCCCCAATAGGAGAAAGGGGGGGGGGGGCAATTAATATTAATACAGGAAATGTGTCTTTAGGCGTGGCAGCCGAGCGTTTGCCACGTCACGGCAGCGGTCCAAAGAGAGCGAACCAGCCGCGTGACGTCATGGCCGTGCCCCCCACCATGCCTCCCGTCACGGGTTGCCTGGAGTCCATCAGATCGCGCTGATGCAGGGAACGAGCGCCGCCAGGCACCCCGTCGCGGGCGTAACGTGCGCACTGGGACCGTAGCCTTAAAGGTGAAGTAACATTAGTCACAAATGGAACATAAATTTTTTTTTGTGTATAAGGAGAAAATAAAAATAAACCCAAATTAATATGCTACTAGTTTCTAGATAAAACTACTTTGCAATTGAGAATTATACTTTTTGTCAGCTATGGCAGGGGGTGCGCAAATGGGGGGCACGAGATTTTCCAGGGGGGCGCAGTGGTTACAAAGGTCCCGTGCTCTTCCCCAAGGCATTTAAATTAAATGCCAGGGGACCGTGCAAGTTCACTATATCTCACTTACCTTGGCTTCCAGCGACGCAAAAGCAAATGACGCAGCGGGGCGTCACATGACGTCACATGACCCCCGCAGCATAATCTGCCACCAGTTTGCCCACCGTTGCACTATACCATGGAGGAGCGGCTCAGTGAGTAACGACACTGACTGACACTGAGTGTGAGCAGGGGAACCTGGGAGAGGGAGCGGCTCAGTGAGTAAAGACACTGACTGGCACGGAGTGTGAAGCAGGGGACCCTGGGAGAAGCAGCGGCTCAGTGAGTAAAGACACTGACTGGCACTGAGTGTGAAGCAGGGGAACCTGGGAGAAGGAGCGGCTCAGTGAGTAAAGACACTGACTGGCACTGAGTGTGACGCAGGGGAATCTGGGAGAAGGAGCGGCTCAGAGAGTAAAGACACTGACTGGCACTGAGTGTGAAGCAGGGGAGCCTGGGAGAAGGAGCGGCTCAGTGAGTACAGACACTGACTGGCACTGAGTGTGAAGCAGGGGAACCTGGGAGAAGGAGCGGCTCAGTGAGTAAAGACACTGACTGGCACTGAGTGTGAAGCAGGGGAACCTGGGAGAAGGAGCGGCTCAGTGAGTAAAGACACTGACTGGCACTGAGTATGAGCAGGACGAACCTGGTTCAATTCCCAGTGTCGGCTCCTTGCGACGTTGGGCAAGTCACTTTACCTCCCTGTGCCTCAGGTACCAAAAACATAGATTGTAAGCTCTACAGGGCAGGGGCTGTAACAATTCTATGTACCGCGCTGTGTACGTGGTCAGTGCTATGAGGAAGGCCAAAATATATATTCTAAAAAATACTCTGTATATCAAATCTCTGGTATAGGCAAGTGGAAGCTTTCACACTTCATTCCTATAAGTAAATATTTAATTCCAATACTTATAAAAAGATGATATTTATTTTATGTAGATCTCCTATAACTAAGTAACTTGTCTAAGTGTTTTGAGGTTACCATAGAACTATATCTATATCTTTACTTTTGAAAACCCTAACTTTTCTCACAAAATCTTAGCTGGGGTGGAAAAGTCAAGCGACAGAACGCTGATTCCTTCTCGAGAGGTTGAAGTCTTTTGATATAACAGCCTTTTGAAAGTAAGTGTTCAGGGTTACACAATACCAATGGCTTTCATCCAACTTCAACAACTGGTTAATGTCGAACAAAGCAGCTACACTACACTGCAGTTACTGCCACTCACCCGAATAGCCTCCGTCGTCCATAGTTCTTCTTAGAATGGAGCCAAATGGTTTTGTTATATTTCCAGTTAGAGATTTTGGACTATCGGAGCCGTGTTCAGCTGCCATGTAACACTCAATAACTTATGTGATTGTGATTGATTGTGGTTGATCAATTGCATGTACAGCATGTAGTACATTATCTGAGTGAATCACGGATTTGCATAAACCAATTGGAATAGATTGGTGACACACATGCTTTTGCTTTCAAGAATTCTGTTCAGTTCTTGAATTAATTTCCGCCCTTTTCTACCGTTTTTACTGAGGAGAGGAAGAGGGAGGCGCCTCTAGGGGGATTCTCGCCACCTAGTTCTGCAATGCTTCTGGAAAATCATTCCTGCGGGTCCATCCGAAAAGAAGACAAATCCAAACGCCTACTAATTTATTATGCCATTGATAAATACAAAAATATACGTTACAAGTAGATGTTAGTATTCTGTAAGTCCACAAACCAGTGTGATATAATAAATATCACGCATCTCCCATTGTAGAATTCAGAGCATGAAGGAAGTCCATAATGGGTGGACTAAAACAGGGGAGGCCATCTCCCGTCCGCAAGGGCCACAAAAAGGAACCCAATGACTTTATTAATCCAAACAGGTTTCTACTAGATTCCCAAATGGAGTAACGTTCGTTATTGGAGGCTTGACTTTCTTGCTGCGTCTGCAACAATCCATCTCAAATCCCGCAGCGCGCAGAGAATTTCCTGTGTACACATGAAACTAATGTACAGTTCAAAATAACTCGTCGTGGTTTATTGTGACTGTGATGGACACAAACCATTCAAACTTTGTGTCGCCTCGATTTTCTAACACGAAGAGAACAAACGAACCGAAAATTATCTTTGGAGACGGGGTACGGCGCGCAGCAGTTGAATAGGCGCCATGGTATTAAATTGTACTTTTCCTCATCTCTTTAGGGGTTCTGACCTTTCTGTTCCAAAGCTTGAAAAGTGTCTACACTTAACCACACACCCACTCGCTCCCTTCGCAAGCCGCATGCTGGCAGTGTGGGGAGAAAGGAAAACCGCGCTCTTAATGTCTTTGCTATTGATTGACGGAGGTAGCATTTAATTCAACGCTGCCGAGGTTGGCTCGAGCGACGCTGAATATTGAGCAAAGTTAAACTGTTGAGGGGCAGCCATTAATCAATACGGAAGCCTTTCGACCATGTTTCAATAAACCATTACATGCCAATTAAAAATGAAATAAAAAGTCATCACGATTTTCACTGCTTTTCTGCCTTAAATGGAAACGGAAGGGCCATGTATTCTGGTTGCCCAGCCCTTAAATTTAAAAAAAAAGAGAAAGAGAGAGTGAAAAAATCAAGTTGTGAGAAGTTGCTAAGGAACAGAGGAGCTCGTCTCGCTGTTTAAATTCCGGATATCTGTTTTTGTGGGGACATGAAAGGACTTTCTTTCCTTTTATCCTTTGAGTCCATGTGGACTTGTGAAGGTGTCCAAGAGGGAGAGTGGTGCGAGAACTAGCGGGGAGCAGAACAGCTTAGCAAAGAAGGATACCAGGTATATTACAGCAGAAATTACCGTTATTCCGCTGGGCTGCAAGTGCAATGGGTTATTTGGGGGTGGCTGTCTTGTGTTTAGCCATGGGCGGGACCCTCCGTCGCAGCCGCCCCGCCGCTGGACCCTCCACCGCCGGCATCTTCTACGATAAGGTACGTTAATAGGTAGGGGTTAACTTTAGGGGGTTTAGCGGTTAGGGTAAGGGGGTTTAGGGGTTACGTTTTTAAGGGTAGGGGGTAGCGTTTGTATAAGGGGTTGTAGGGTTAAGGTTTTTAGGGTAGGGGGTAGCGTTTGTATAAGGGGTTGTAGGGTTAAGGTTTTTAGGGTAGGGGGTAGCGTTTGTATAAGGGGTTGTAGGGTAAGGGGTAGCGTTAGGATTAGGGGTTTTTGGGTTAAGGTTTATAGGGTAGGGGGTAGCGTTAGTAGTAGGGGTCAGGATTAGGGGCTGTAGGGTAAGCATTAAGGTTAGGGACTTATCTTAGTAGCGATGTGGCTGGAGGCTATGTCCCTGTGGTAAGGTGAGTGGCGGCTGAGCACCGGTGGTCACTTGGCCGCGGTGAAACGGCTGCGACCATATGTCCTAGACTAGGCTATGGTCACCCCAATGCAGTGGACATCAATGAAAAAGGGAAGGGGCAGAAAATAATAAATGTTTTGGAGTCAGAAGAGGCGGAAAACATTGACTCTTTAGCCTGTATAGAAGATGAGGGAGGGGAGGTATATTTACTGTACAGTACTCCTGCCATTCACTGGCGCCCATAATATTAGGACTGAGGGTCACCCAGTGAAAGAGGAATAAACCAACCATGTATTACACACGTCTCTGCAGACACTAACATATGGCTAGACATATTAGCAAGATGGATAACCATATACAGATGTGTCCGAGGATATTGCTGTCGCTGGCACGTTATGGCGAGGAATTCTGGGGTTCTGCGGTATTATCACTGACATTGAAGTCGATGGAGACTGTGATATTGTGCGTTATAATGCGATATGTTGGGATATCAGCGGGGGTAATAAAGTCCGCTACATCTGTTCTGTACGAGGTGTGTCTTTGTTAGATGTTCCCAGCTGCAAACAGTACCAGTTTTAGCAAAGAAAAGTTGTCTTAATGAAACCAACTGGATACAGATGTAGTTGCCGCGGTGACAATAGGGACAACGTGGCTCTTATTATAAAGGAAAAGCCCAGCTATTGCCCTATCGCCTGGATGAATATACAGGGTAGCCCTGTATATTCATCCTACTGTGTCTTATCTGGCAAATGTATAAAGTGGTTGTAACTTTTACCATTGTTGCAATGTTTGAGTGGATGTATAACCGTTGTATTCTTTCTTCCCTGGGCATGCTTCGCTGGTAAAACACTTACTCAGCCTGCACGCCCAGGGTTCCGGGGTCAACTGGGCCCACGAGGAGGTTATGGACAATGGAGGGTGGGACTGGGCAGTGCTCCTATCTGGGAGATGTTGGTCCGATAAGTGGGGCCATTGTCTGCCCAGACAGATAGACGCCAATCTGATCAAGAGATGGCGAGCCGGCACGGGGAACAGGAGGAGGTGGGCGCTGGGAACAGGAGGATGTGCGCGCTGCGAACAGGAGGAGGTGGGCGCTGCGAACAGGAGGAGGTGGGCGCTGCGAACAGGAGGAGGTGGGCGCTGCGAACAGGAGGAGGGGGCGCTGCGAACAGGAGGAGATGGGCACTGGGAACAGGAGGAGGTGGGCGCTGCGAACAGGAGGAGATGGGCACTGGGAACAGGAGGAGGTGGGCGCTGGGAACAGGAGGAGGTGGGCGCTGGGAACAGGAGGTGGGGGGCGCTGGGAACAGGAGGTGGGGGGCGCTGGGAACAGGAGGAGGTGGGCGCTGGGAACAGGAGGTTGGCGCTGGGAACAGGAGGAGGTGGGCGCTGGGAACAGGAGGTTGGCGCTGGGAACAGGAGGAGGTGGGCGCTGGGAACAGGAGGAGGTGGGCGCTGGGAACAGGAGGTGGGGGGCGCTGGGAACAGGAGGTGGGGGGCGCTGGGAACAGGAGGTTGGCGCTGGGAACAGGAGGAGGTGGGCGCTGGGAACAGGAGGAGGTGGGCGCTGGGAACAGGAGGAGGTGGGCACTGGGAACAGGAGGAGGTGGGCGCTGGGAACAGGAGGAGGTGGGCACTGGGAACAGGAGGAGGTGGGCGCTGGGAACAGGAGGAGGTGGGCGCTGGGAACAGGAGGAGGTGGGCGCTGGGAACAGGAGGAGGTGGGCGCTGGGAACAGGAGGAGGTGGGCGCTGGGAACAGGAGGAGGTGGGCGCTGGGAACAGGAGGAGGTGGGCGCTGGGAACAGGAGGAGGTGGGCACTGGGAACAGGAGGAGGTGGGCGCTGGGAACAGGAGGAGGTGGGCGCTGGGAACAGGAGGAGGTGGGCGCTGGGAACAGGAGGAGGTGGGCGCTGGGAACAGGAGGAGGTAGGCGCTGGGAACAGGAGGAGGTGGGCGCTGGGAACAGGAGGAGGTGGGCGCTGGGAACAGGAGGAGGTGGGCGATGGGAACAGGAGGAGGTGGGCGCTGGGAACAGGAGGAGGTGGGCGCTGGGAACAGGAGGAGGTGGGCGCTGGGAACAGGAGGAGGTGGGCGCTGGGAACAGGAGGAGGTGGGCGCTGGGAACAGGAGGAGGTGGGCAATGGGAACAGGAGGAGGTGGGCGCTGGGAACAGGAGGAGGTGGGCGCTGTTCTCAATGGTTGGTTCATAATTTTCGCTCTTCTTATTTATTTATTTATAAAATGTGTTACCAGGAAGTAATACATTGAGAGTTACGTCTCATTTTCATGTATGTCCTGGGCACCGAGTTATGACGACAAATACATGATAACATAGGAGAACATTATATATATATAAAGACATTGCATTACATTAGGTGATCAGGGTTATACATTAAATATGCTTCAGCCTTTCCGGCCCTGATGAAGTGGCCTTTATAGTTGCTACGAAACGCGTTGGAATTTACTTTTATTGATCTACTAGTACCCTTAGTATTCTATCACTTTGCTGTCTAAGTGAAGAGTTCGATTTCGGCATATTCTCAGCTGACGCCTCTCCGGTGACGTCATATTTGTTGGTCGGTGTGTATCGGCACTGGCATGGGAGGCAGAGCTGATCCTGACCGGCGAGACTGTCCCTTTACCAGCTACTCCTAAACGGAGCTTGGGACTTATCCACCTGGATTACGTGGAAGCCTGAAGGGAACCCTCCACTTCTAAGGAGCCCAGCAGACGAGAGCACAGCCTGATATGTCTGCAGATTCCTGACATTGGGTGATCCGCTGCAGCCATCTCGTGTCCTGATATCTGAGTGGTAATAACTGTCATAGTTACAGTTACATGCTTGTTTTACCTTTATCTGATGTACGCAGAACCCTGAATTACTTTTTAATATAAATTGTTCATTCTTACTTCACCATGAGCGTTGTGCGCTGTTTTGTGTTTTGTTTTGTCTAGATTTAGGGTCTTGGACCACCTTATCACAGCAGCAGATGCTCCTCATTGGTAACCTAGTTACATATACTTACTTGGGGTATTAAGTGGTTAATGCACTTCATTTCAATTCACTTTGTTTATTCATTATAGTTGCGCACTTGTACTGTGTTTTTCTATAAGAGTTGTAGCTGATTTCAGTACCAGTGTAGTTGCTGATTCTCGCGTGTGGATTAGGTAAGCAGGGCTGTCCGAGATTGTGCCGGAGTGACCCGAAAGCGAGGTTGCGTGTTCGTCTACCTCGGGAGAGTCAAAGGCGCTGCTTGGTGACTCGCATTCAGCGTTACCTACAGTCTCCGAACCCTCTCAGGAGTGGAAGCTTCACCGGAGAAATCATTGCGGTGACGCCGGGCACCTAGAATATCTGCAAGGGGCCACGGGCGATGTACACTTTCCCAGCTGCATTTATTCCCTGAAGAAGTAACTGTTGGTTACGAAACGCGTTGGAGTGTGTTTCAGCTCATTTTTAACTATATTTTATAGTTTTATTTTTTATCTTTCCCTCCTTGTCCCTTGTGTCAGTCATCTCTGCCTCATCCACTCTGTGCCTCCCCGGTTGCCATCCGGCACTTTGCAATAACACTGCGGTCACCATAGACTTTGCATTGAGCTCTGCACTGTGAAAGAAACGAGTGATGTCATCAGCGAGCGTCCCGTGAGACGAACCAGCGTGTTACCGGCATGGAGCTGTGGAAAGTGAGTAGCAGAGGAGACTTCATCTCTGCCCCATCCACTGTGTGTCTCCCCGGTTGCCATCCGGCACTGTGCGCTAATACTACGGACACTCTAGACATTGTGGTGAGCTCTGCACTGTGGAAGAAACAAGTGACGTCATCAGCGGGCGTCCCGTGAGGCGCAGCAGCATGTTACCGGCGTGGAGCAGTGGAAAGGCAGTAGCAGAGGAGACTGTACTGGGACGTGTATGTACATCTACACTGTGGACTTAATTTCCTAGTATCCAGGAACAGCGTGTGTGCCCTTCACGGACCAAGAGGGCCCCTACCCCCCACTTACCTGGTCAGATGATCGTGGGTCTGACGAGTCCAGCTGTTCCCCTGTGTGGTAACCCCACTTACCTATTGCTTGTTTTTATATTTATTAATGCACTCAGAACTTATTATCCTTTAGTTTAATTAACTTTATAAACTGTAATTCACTTTGTGCGTTGTGCGCCTTGTCTTTTTTCTGTTCATCTAGCCTCAGGGGTGTTGAGTCACCCCCCAAAAGGGCTGCAGACGCACTGCATGTAATTACACCTACAAGGTTATCACTAGTGTTAAATACACTTTCCATTCACAATTGTGTACTTTATTATATCACATCATCACAGTATTAGCTGCGCACTATTATTTTTTGTATTTAAAATTGGGAGTGACCTGAAAACCTGACCAATTGGTGGCCCTTGAGGACTGGAGTTGGCCACATCCTGGTTCAGAGGGTCAGTCCCACCTAGGACCAAAGCGGCCTAATGATGGGACTCGACTAGAAGTTAAAGAAGCATACTCCAGAAACTGACCGGGTAACAGTCCCCCCCCCCCCCCGCAGGGTACCACTACTTTCTTCTATATAAACTACACTTCCACTTTGTTTATAAAGAAAGAGGTTTTCCATTTTCTGTTTTAGAGGAAACCTAAATAAACCCCCAAATAAGCATATATCGCATAAACCTGTCTATAATGAGTTTTTGCTCTGCACGGCCCCATGCAGGAAAAGGGTCGCGCTTTGTGATATTTCTTTATGCTCCGTGCTGTGTCTGTTCTGTGCAGGCGCCTCTCAGCAGCACATGATCTGCCTTTCCATAGATCTGCAGCCGTTCCACATGACATCAGTTAATCTGCATCTGTTGCGGTTTCACACTGTTTAATCCACCCGGGATCGGCTCTGTAACTAAACACAAAAATGGCCCCATCGGCGGCAGCGTTCAGAGGACGAGAAGGTCATTAGAAACGCTGCGAGCATTACGAATGTTAAAAGCAAGTTAGCAGGCAAAGGGAAAAACTGCTGCCATTTAACACACAAAAAACAACTAAAAAAGCCAGAGCATTTTGGAAACAAGTTAGGAAGGAGAAAAGGTCACGAGAATGGAACTGCGTATAGAGGAGAGAGCCCTGCTGCCAATAGCAGGAACTTATCATCTCCTATTTAGGGTAGTACTTTCAATTGGAATATGCGGGTAGACAAATCTATAAGGCGGCATAAAGTTTGCATTCATCATGACTTTTATATCATGGGAGGAGGGGGTTAGGGTTGGGTTAAATACACAAGTTCGCAGGTTAAAATTCTTCCTGACCCACTGACATGGGCAGATCATTTTTTATCTCACTGTGCCATACTCCAAAGTACTATATATATGTGTGTGTAATATATATATTTATATATATAGTGATACAATCACTGTCTCTAGGTCATGGAATAGTGCAGCTAGTAGACTTTCCAGCGTGCAGGAGGTTAAAGGCCTCTGTAGAAGCTTGCTACAGCTGCAACTAATTAAGCAGGCTGGACTCCTGATTGCACAGGAAGTTAGAAGTCATGAAATGGCTTGCTCAGAGAGAGAGAGCTTTTCCCCAGAGAAGGGAGGGGAGAGAGAGCTGCCCAGCTACGAAGAGGCTGGCACAGTCCCCTAGACACACTGGACCGTGGTCGCGGAGTCGGCTGGGACTGACTGGGTCTTAATCCCAGAAAGAAGAATGAAGGACACAAAACTGCGCTGAAGCAGGGATGTCCTGTTCATAACATTGGAAGTACAGAGAAGAGGGATTCTCTGAACTCTCGCCGGGTCCAGAGGGAATTACCTGGAGCCCCAACAGAAACAGATAAGAGATAAACACTATATTGACGTGCAGAGATTGTGTATATTGCTTAGAGATAATAGTACATGTTTTGAGCCACAAGCAGGCCCCGCTCCCTCAGTCAGCGCGCCCGCACTGCAGACAGGCGGCGCGCTGACAGGCACAGACCGCGATATGCTCTCTGTAGGGAGCCGGGAGCCAGAGCGGGAGTGGGAGGGGGCGTGGTTTGAATGGAGGGACCCGCTACTCCCCCCCCCCTCCCTCCATGGGCTCGGTCTCCCGGGCTGCAGGAGGGAGCTGCTGCGGGCTGCTGGAAGGTAGGCTCCCGCTCCCTCCCGCTTCCCCCACAAATGCCCTCCTCACACACGCTGATGCACACACACCACCCCCTACCTTGTGTAGGAAGCTGTCGGACAGCTCCCGCTCCCGCCCCTGTCGCTGATAGGCTCATCAGCGCACCACGTGACGCGTCACCACTCGGGATCACAATTTTCTTGCATCCCCTGGCGGCTGACGCGTTGCAGCGCGTAGTGAGCCGTGCAGCGAGAGGGGACTGGGACCTGCTCAGAAGGATTCCTCTGCTGGTAGGGAACGCTCACGCGACCGCCCGCGCCACCGGGCACAGCGGGTCCCAGCCCTTAGAGAGGGCTGCAGCTACTGTGTAGTTAAACTCCTATGAAGGAGTAGGTGTTATTCTTATGATTCGTTTTGACTTAAAGGGCCGGTGGGCCTGTTAGTGTATAATTTAACCCTGTAAATAAACCCAGTGTAGAGAAATACAATGTTTCCGGCCTTAATCTGGGACTAAAAGATACTGCAAGGTGATGCAGACATCACAAAGTGGAGAACGCCCAACAAGGCTGCATTAACAAACTATATGGCCTTAGAAAGGTCTGTGTCGTTCTCGGTAGAAAAATTATTACAGCAGTCAGGCAAGATCACAAAAAGTGGTCAAGTTTACCAGCGCAGGACAAAATATAGAAAAAATGAAGTATAGTTCCATCAGACACTCGGTAACCCGATGTTCCAAACCCTGAATAAGGTTTAAGTCACTCTATGAAAACTCCCTAACAGAAAAGTCCATTAAAATGCTATGCCAAAACGATACAAAAACACCTTGCCCCATGTAACATTTTTATGAGTTCTAATATCATCTGCATAAATAGTGTCAATTATCAATAAATATATAGTTTAGATACATCTACTGCACCGACACACTTTATTCGAGCAAATACCCAGTATGTACCTGGCAGATACCTGGAATGCGCCGCTCCTCACCTCTGACAAGCCCCGTTGCATTTGCCTTCCCAGCCTGGGTACATGCCTGGCTGACGGGCGGCTGATCTGTTAAATGATAATGATTAGGATTTAATAGGCTGCAATGCTTCGTGTGTCTACCAGATGGCATAAATTCATGAATTGTAATGCAGTATATATATATATACTGTGCAGTATTGCAGCCAGCGGGAATAAAATGCTTCAATCCCTGCCTGGAAAATAACTCAATGCACTCGGGCAGAAAACAGTCACAAACCTCAATACACCCGGGTATACCCGAATTCGTGGGACTAGCCGAGCTCGAATAAAGTGTGTCGCCAGTGTATGCTAGAAATGCATAGAGTGTCCCTGTGCACATCTTCCCAAGATACAACGTTAAAGATTTAAATCAGGGGGGGAGGGGGCAATCCAGCCCTCTAGGGGCACCAACAGGTCAGGTTTTCAGGATAGCCCTGCTTCAGCACAGGTGGCTCAATTGGTCTCTGACTGAGCCACTAATTGGGCTACTTGTGCTGAAGCAGGGATATCCTTACAATTTGACCTGTTGGTGGCCCTTGAGGATTGGAGTTGGCCCACCCCTGATTTTGATGTATTAATGGCAGATGATAGAAGAGATGGAATAGCTAAGTACAGTATCCATGTTACTATGTAACAAAATAGAGCACCATATTATAGCTGACATAGTAACGAAAACACCTTATAATATGCAGGTATTTTAAGAATAGATCTCTGTATAACAATGTTGCTATTTGTAGCTATGCCTCCCCCATATTGTGTTTCCTAATTTGCATAGACTGCCTTTAGTTGAGAATATATCCGTATATTCTTCTTCATACGTGTCCCACCACATTGGAGACACATACAGTACTGTTAACATCCGGGACTTGTTTCAAGGAGTCAAATAACAGAGCAACAATACTCATTCATTTTCCAGAGTTCTCTGGACGGGTCGTTCGGCTTTTCATGTCAATATTGTTCCCATCGATGGCTGCCTGCTCAACGCGCGTTTCGCCTGTGTGCAACTTCTTTTTATATAGCTTTTTAATAGCGTTTTTCGATTAGGGAATTTTTGTGGAGTGATTTTTTTCAGCTACAATGGAAGAGCAGTGTTGGGGAAATAAAAGAAAACGTAATAATCGTAGCAATAATAATAAATATTTATCTATTTGGACATAAGCTTATTTTGGTTCCTTTTGATCCTTGAGTGCTTACTGGAGTTGCTTTTTGTTTTTCTATTAGCATAATGCCTCTGAAACATGTACCAGTAATGTTTAGTTGAAGATACTGTACTGGTTACTGATATAAAATAGAGAAAAACCTGGCGCCAAATTGTCAGTGGAATGTCCTGTACTCCTCAAGGGATCCGCACACTTGCTCGACAGACCATGCAAAGAAATAAACACAAACACACAAAAATCATAGCGCAACACTGTAGGGTGAGCAGTAATGCACTAATATATACAAACAATTAAGAATCCTAGCGACAATTAAAACAACTATTTATTAAAAAGAAGAACTATGCCAAGACAAAGGACCGCAGGTCATCTGGGACACAAAAATTGGAGCCCTACTTACAGACAGCAAGGCTTAAACTCGCATGGTAGGAACAAGTCCTAGATAGAGATGGTCTCCCTGCCGGGTGATGTCTCTGCTCCACTGCGGCTCAAACTCCAGTCAGTCCCTACGATGGTAGCCGGAACCTCTCCGGCCGTGGAGGCTGGTGTGCGGGGTCCACAGCTCTGCACCGCGTGTAGACACGCCTCACTTCCTCCTCCGGAGCAACGGGAAGTCTCTGCGCGCCCGCGCGCGATAGTACCTGTGGCCTTAAAGGGACAGCTGGCAGGCAGAATGAAAAGCAGGTCTCCAAAGCCAAATGACCTTAAACGTCCAAAGTCAATCAAACAGTGGCTGTGCCACTAGCCCTACGCGTTTCGTAGATGTCACTCTACTTCCTCAGGGGTTTGGCTGCAGTAAGTAGTGTGCTGTATCCTTCTGGCTAGCAGCACATCTATCCATGTGCTCTCATCTGAGGCCTGTCTCAGATGAGAGCACATGGATAGATGTGCTGCTAGCCAGAAGGATACAGCACACTACTTACTGCAGCCAAACCCCTGAGGAAGTAGAGTGACATCTACGAAACGCGTAGCGCTAGTGGCACAGCCACTGTTTGATTGACTTTGGACGTTTAAGGTCATTTGGCTTTGGAGACCTGCTTTTCATTCTGCCTGCCAGCTGTCCCTTTAAGGCCACGGGTACTATCGCGCGCGGGCGCGCAGAGACTTCCCGTTGCTCCGGAGGAGGAAGTGAGGCGTGTCTACACGCGGTGCAGAGCTGTGGACCCCGCACACCAGCCTCCACGGCCGGAGAGGTTCCGGCTACCATCGTAGGGACTGACTGGAGTTTGAGCCGCAGTGGAGCAGAGACATCACCCGGCAGGGAGACCATCTCTATCTAGGACTTGTTCCTACCATGCGAGTTTAAGCCTTGCTGTCTGTAAGTAGGGCTCCAATTTTTGTGTCCCAGATGACCTGCGGTCCTTTGTCTTGGCATAGTTCTTCTTTTTAATAAATAGTTGTTTTAATTGTCGCTAGGATTCTTAATTGTTTGTATATATTAGTGCATTACTGCTCACCCTACAGTGTTGCGCTATGATTTTTGTGTGTTTGTGTTTATTTCTTTGCATGGTCTGTCGAGCAAGTGTGCGGATCCCTTGAGGAGTACAGGACATTCCACTGACAATTTGGCGCCAGGTTTTTCTCTATTTTATGTTATTCTGTTAGTACTGGCAGTATCACCGGGCAGCCATCCTTTATTAGAGGTTTTTTTTAATATCACACTGTTTTACACTTTAGCGCTAGTTCACATTTATTTTCACCATTACTGGTTACTGATATGTTTCATTTCATGGAACGTCCATGAACTTCTGCGTAGATTAAAGCAGGTCATGCTGTATACTGCTCCCATCATTTCTGTAGGATCCTGATGAAGGTTTTCATGAAGTGAATTGTTCATTTGATAAGAAAAACCTGAAAATTATCATCAGCTATTGAAAAGGTTTTTTATGTAGACTTTGGATGGGGTTCTGTGCTGAGCAGAGCAGGTAAAAAGTATTACACCGACATCCTCAAAACTGGAAAAATACATATCAACCTCTCCTGTCTTCCAATGATTTCTTGGATAACAATAGAGCTTTCTCAAATCGGACACATTCTTTAAAAAAAACAAAGCAAACATTGACATGCGCAACGTATTTGCGCAATGCGCCCCCTGCGAAGGTGCGATCGGATGCATTAAGGACCATTTGTGTAGACACAGGCCATCAAATCCAATAAAATAAATCAAATATTGAATATTCATTTTAACATTCACTGATCGAATGACTGATATTTGAAAAAAAATTGAGGTTGACTATTTGACGGAAAATCACATTATACAAAGAGGCCAGCTGAGGAATGCATTGGGTCCCTATTATGCCATACACCTGCTTGCATTATATGCCAGTGTCTCAGTCTGTTGGTGTTAAATTTTTTTTAAGAAGGTATTAAATAAACGTGAAGCTTTAAAACTCACAGAGCTGCTGATTACGATTCCAGGATGGACACTAATTTCAAGCTTGGATGAGCGATTCATTATACAGTTACTTATCTCTTTTGGAGTATTATATCAACAGCTCTTAGCGACAGATGCATCAGAACAACGCAACTAGAAGATCCTGTCTCTAACTAGGTATGCTTAAGCAATTAGTCATCAACTGGATACACCCATCCAGTACATCTGAGTGTACTCCTGTACTATTCGTGTATTCACTTTTCTGTATACTATACAGTATCACCGGCATTTAGCCACTATTTTGGCAACAGCACGTCTAGGGTTAAGCCAAAGCTAATCGTCTTGAGTCCTTTGAGTACTATGATTCGTTCCCCAGGCTGTCAATCACCACATCGGAGTGTGATTGGGGTGATTGTGTGTCCCGCCCAGTCTGTTGGGTATTTAGAAGTGACACAGCTAGCCAGTAGGTACCTCCTACCTTGAGAAAGCGCCAGCCCCCGAGCGCGAAACGTACATCGGGATGACGTCATCGCGTTGACGTCGGAGATCACGGGTGAGATTGCTCCGGTATCGGGGAGGGAGAGGGTGTATACCAGAGCCTGCGTTGTAGTCAGCCTTTATGTGGGAACTGCTGTGCCATGGCATTTGCTGGTATGTGCTGGTTTATCAGTGTGGGATATTGACTATTCATGTGGCGGTATTATCCTAGAGCGCCACTACACTGACCATGACACTTCCAGCAGTACGAGTCTGTTGATATTGGTGACACATGCTGATCTATTAGACTCTGGAATCACTGTGGCTAGGAATATTATTTACTGCTACACCCTCTCATTTGATATAGGAGGGGGACACTGTTACTATCTATGCTATGATTATTGACACTAGTCAGATTTAGAGGTTATTTCATGCCTATTCCCCGACTTATACCCTTCCCCCTGTATTCCGAGTAGTATATCAGGAGGGTTCTATTTAAGAACCAAATCTATTGCTATATACCTACCAATTAACCTCCTGTTAACACCCATACCTTGAGTTTTAGATGTTTTTATTACCTACAGGCATACCCCGCTTTAAGTACACTCGCTTTAAGTACACTCGCGAGTAAGTACATATCGCCCAATAGGCAAACGCCAGCTCACGCATGCGCCTGCCAGCACGTCCTGAATAGCAATACCGGCTCCCTACCTGTACTGAAGTTGTGCGCACGCGGAGAGACTATAGAGCCTGTTACAAATGCGTTATTTACATCAGTTATAAACGTATATGACAATTGCAGTACAGTACATGCATCGATAAGTGGGAAAAAGGTAGTGCTTCACTTTAAGTACATTTGCGCTTTACATACATGCTCCGGTCCCATTGCGTACGTCAATGCGGGGTATGCCTGTACTGAGTTTGCGTCGTTATAGTGTATCATACATATATGTTAATAAAAGTTTTTTGTTTTGCCTATTAGGCTTTTATGGTAATTGTTCATTCCTAGCACTGGATGCGATTACAAGCCCTCCCCTACGGACTTATCTGATATATGTCAGGGAGTATTATACCCCTGCTGCTATTTATCATTAGCCTGTTGTGCAGTGGTATCCAACTGGCACCCTCTCTCTCCACCTTTAAGACCCATCTTAAAACCCACCTCTGTAATGAAGCATATGGGTAGCTCCACGGCTGATACTATACACCTCATAGCTGGTGTTGGAGACTTGGGTTGATATTTCCTTGAATAAATGGCCTGCAAGGTGTCCTGTGAAGCAGTGTGTAGTTAATATGGACCGTAATGTCAACTGGAACTTTAGACTACTGGCAAATACTGCTTGGCTTCCATGTTGCTGATCTCTTACTTCTTGGGGTTCAGATTAGAATGCCTGTGCCTGCCAATGTTTACCGTTGCTGGTCAAGCATATAACAAATGCTCCTGTTCCTGCAGTTTCCCATTGGGATACCTAACTACAACCCCAAGCACGTACTGTATAAACGTGGAAGCGTACCATCTGACGCCAGATAAGAGACACTTTTTTTTTTAACCGTAATAGGGTCTTCTCCTGTTGCACCAGACTGGTCATTTGTAACAGGGTAGTATTAAGAAACAGACACCATACAGAAGACATTATCTCATGACATCAGACGTGTCACCCCAAACCTATTAGAAAGATTGCCTGTTTGGTCCATCGGAAACACCAACCTGTCTCTTTTGACATATTATGAAATAAACCCAGTTTGTAAAGACCAGTCACTTTAACATTTCATCTGCTTGTCACCCTCAGAGATAGTGTTATAAATGACTCTTGACTTGAGGTCAGTTGACCTTGACCTCTGACCTTTTATTTTTGACATACATTTGAAGCAATCCGAAATGTTCAGAGAGGCTGTTACATACAGTAGGGTCCGTGACTGCCTGACATGCCTGAAGTATCATCAATTGTTTTCCACAGTCTGTGGCTGCTGGACCATTTCTATCCCTGGTAACGGCTCGCACGGCGGTTTCTTGGAGGAATATAGTAGCCATTAAAGGCGCAGTTATCGCAGAACGTTTATTTGTTTAAAGATTTCCTCCAGCACTCGGATTTGTAATCTGCGCGTTTTGATTTCTGAAGGATACAACGGAAACACCGGCCAGTACACTTCTAAAATGATCGCTATTGTAAGACAGGTGCAATTTAACATGTGAATGCCCGTGTTGAGCGTTAAGTGTTTTGTGTCTATTTTTGGCTGACTTTAAATAATAATAATTTAGTCTTGTATAGCGCTTTCTGTGTACTCCGCGCTGTACACAGGTGTAGCCCTTTTTCTGAACCCCTGAACAAAGGAACTACTGATGCTGTGTTTTACCTGTGGCTCCAGGAGCTCTAAGCCTCCGCTGATGGGGAGCCTGGGGTCTTACCCACTCTTAACATGATGCAGCGCCTCCACTTACCCAGGATCCCCATTTTAGAAGATCTACTCTGAGTAAGAAAACATAACCAACTGTATTTGTGCTACAAGCAACCTTTTACTATTTTACTAACTAATAAGATAACTCAGAATACACCTCACATGCATAAGACTCTTACACTCTATAATCATGACATAACACACTGTGGCTCGGCCACACCTTAAAAGGGCTAATGTCCTGTACACAGGTGGCTCTGCCACTCTCCAGAGGAGTATGTCCTAGCAACTGGTATTTATATTGAATAGTCTGCTGGCACACTAGTGCCCCCAATTAGTTAGTAGGAGGCGGGATCAGCACCTGGTGACCGGTGTAGGTGCACTTGATGATTAACAATACCTCCTGGTCACTGCAGTGACCACACCTCTTCAAAAAGGGTCCGTAGTGTCGTTCCAGACCTTTCGCTGACACTCTGCTCTGCGGTCTGTCTCCAGACAAAGATGCAACTCCTGCAGCTGAACCAGCACTAATGGGATGCTTCCCTAAGTGCTACGGCCGTCCCTACAAAAGCAGCACCCTACGATGACAGGGGGTATTACTCCTGGGGGCTAGGGAAAGTATCTGTCCTAAGCGGAAGGGTCACTGACCCTCCGCTCGCACACACGAGGTTCCGCCACCTTCCTTCTTCCACTCTCTCACTCGTGTGTCCGCCCACACGCTTCCTGTCTCTCTCCTCTCCAGAACCTAGCACCCTATTGGTCCCCAGCCTCAGCTGACTTTTCCACAGTTCACAGTTCAAAGTTCAACCCCAAAGTCCCGCCGGATAGGTTGCCGTTCGCGCGCTTTCCTCGTGCATGCGCAACCTTGCTATTCACACAGTGACCTTACTTGCAAAAGAACAGTATGGCGCTTCCTGCATTAGTAACAGTGCGGAACCCACATATATATGTACACATTCCTAACACATCCTTACATTGGTTTTTGTTTTGCAGGCACAAGTCCTTGCCCCTTAGAGCAAGGGTGCACAACGCAAGCCCCCCAACAGGTCAGGATAACACAGCTTCAGCACAGGTGGCTCAATCAGTCCCTGCTTCAGCACAGGTGGCTCAATTGGAGGCTCAGTCTTTGACTGAGTCTCTGAGCCACCTGTGATGAAGCAGGGACTGATTAAGCACCCTGTGTAGAAGCAGGGACTGATTGAGTCACCTGTGCTGAAGTTGGGACTGATTGAGCCACCTGTGCTGAAGCTGGGATATCCTAAAAACCTCATCGGTTTGGAGGGAGGGGGGAGGAGCTAGAGGACGGGTGGAGTTGAGCACCCCGCCCAGATCTATGTTTTGGTGCCTGAGGCACAGGGAGATAAAGTGACTTGCCCAAGGTCAGAAAGAGCCGACACTGGGAATTGAACCAGGTTCCGCTGCTTCACACACAGTGTCATTGTTTATAGAGGCTCACTGGGCCTTGACTCACTGAGCCCTTACTCCGTGAGCCTTTACTCACTGAGCCCTTACTCGCTGAGCCTTTACTCCCTGAGCCTTTACTCCCTGAGCCTTTACTCCCTGAGCCCTTACTCGCCGGGCCTTTACTCACTGAGCCCTTACTCCGTGAGCCTTTACTCACTGAGCCCTTACTCGCTGAGCCTTTACTCCCTGAGCCTTTACTCCCTGAGCCTTTACTCCCTGAGCCCTTACTCGCCGGGCCTTTACTCACTGAGCCCTTACTCGCCGAGACTTTACTCACTGAGCCTTTACTCGCCGAGACTTTACTCCCTGAGCCTTTACTCGCCGAGCCTTTACGCACTGAGCCCTTACTTGCCGAGCCTTTACTCCCTGAGCCATTACTCATTGAGCCTTTACTCACTGAGCCCTTACTTGCCGAGCCTTTACTCCCTGAGCCATTACTCGCGAGACTTTACTCCCTGAGCCCTTACTCGCCGAGCCTTTACTCACTGAGCCTTTACTCACTGGGCCTTTACTCCCTGAACCCTTTCTCGCCGAGCCTTTACTCCCTGAGCCTTTACTCGCCGAGCCTTTACTCACTGAGCCGTTACTCGCTGAGCCTTTACTCGCTGAGCCTTTACTCCCTGAGCCCTTACTCGATGAGCCTTTACTCCCTGAGCCCTTACTCACCGAGCCTTTACTCACTGAGCCTTTACTCGCTGAGCCTTTACTCCCTGAGCCCTTACTCGCCGAGCCTTTACTCACTGAGCCATTACTCGCTGAGCCCTTACTCACCGAGCCTTTACTCACTGAGCCTTTACTCCCTGAGCCCTTACTCGCTGAGCCTTTACTCCCTGAGCCCTTACTCACCGAGCCTTTACTCACTGAGCCTTTACTCACTGAGCCTTTACTCCCTGAGCCCTTACTCGCCGAGCCTTTACTCACTGAGCCTTTACTCGCTGAGCCTTTACTCGCTGAGCCTTTACTCACTGAGCCTTTACTCCCTGAGCCCTTACTCGCCGAGCCTTTACTCACTGTGCCTTTACTCACTGAGCCTTTACTCCCTGAGCCCTTACTCGCCGAGCCTTTACTCACTGAGCCTTTACTCCCTGAGCCCTTACTCACCGAGCCTTTACTCACTGAGCCGTTACTCGCTGAGCCTTTACTCCCTTAGCCTTTACTCCCTGAGCCCTTACTCGCTGAGCCTTTACTTCCTGAGCCCTTACTCACTGAGCCTTTACTCACTGAGCCCTTACTAGCTGAGCCTTTACTCGCTGAGCCTTTACTCCCTGAGCCCTTACTCACCGAGCCTTTACTCACTGAGCCTTTACTCACTGAGCCTTTACTCCCTGAGCCCTTACTCGCCAAGCCTTTACTCACTGAGCCTTTACTCGCTGAGCCTTTACTCGCTGAGCCTTTACTCACTGAGCCTTTACTCCCTGAGCCCTTACTCGCCGATCCTTTACTCACTGTGCCTTTACTCACTGAGCCTTTACTCCCTGAGCCCTTACTCGCCGAGCCTTTACTCACTGAGCCTTTACTCCCTGAGCCCTTACTCACCGAGCCTTTACTCACTGAGCCGTTACTCGCTGAGCCTTTACTCCCTTAGCCTTTACTCCCTGAGCCTTTACTCGCTGAGCCTTTACTCCCTGAGCCCTTACTCACTGAGCCTTTACTCACTGAGCCCTTACTAGCTGAGCCTTTACTCACTGAGCCTTTACTCACTGAGCCTTTACTCCCTGAGCCCTTACTCGCCGAGCCTTTACTCACTGAGCCTTTACTCACTGTGCCTTTACTCGCCGAGCCTTTACTCGCCGAGGCTTTACTCGCTGAGGCTTTACTCACTGAGCCTTTACTCACTGAGCCCTTACTCGCTGAGCCCTTACTCACTGAGCCTTTACTCGCCGAGCCTTTACTCGCCGAGGCTTTACTCACTGAGCCTTTACTCACTGAGCTTTTACTCGCTGAGCCCTTACTCGCTGAGCCCTTACTCACTGAGCCCTTACTCGCCGAGCCCTTACTCACCGAGCCCTTACTCACTGAGCCCTTACTCACTGAGCCCTTACTCACCGAGCCCTTACTCACCGAGCCCTTACTCGCCGAGCCTTTACTCGCCGAGCCTTTACTCACCGAGCCTTTACTCACTGAGCCTTTACTCACTGAGCCCTTACTCACTGAGCCTTTACTCGCTGAGCCCTTACTCACTGAGCCTTTACTCACTGAGCCCTTACTCACTGAGCCCTTACTCACTGAGCTGACCCTTCCCCACAGGGTCTTCTTTTTACACGGTGCAAACCGCAATGAGTTTGCGCCATGACTCCCCTGTTGTGAGCGCACTCAAATCGTCCCGTAGGATTCAGCCTGGGCTCACATGCTTCACAACGCCTATGTATATTATGTAACGTTTAACGACTTTACATACTGTACTACGGCATTGTTAGAAAGAAACCGTATCATACAAACTGAGAATAGCTGCGAGCGTAAGTGATTTTAATAGCTACGCGGATCTTTAAGGTAAGAATGAATTGTTAGCACTGTATGTTATTTACGCCGTTAATTAAAGCTTCGGGTTCACTGTTCGCTGTCAATAGAACAGCAGGACGTTTTCTATCCTGAATGTGCTCTGACCTTTATGTAAAGCACAAACACAGAGAAATGTCAGCATCTAAGGACTGCGCACGTCCATTCTTCATGTGCTGCTCAAGTTCTCATCTGATCCACAGCTTAGCAACCCTAACAATGATTAGATGCAGCGAAAGTGCCAGCGCTTTTATAAAGTCACCCAGGAAAACAATGAAAAAGATATGCAGGACCGATTAATAAAGTAATGGACTGGATTACACAATAAACAAGGATATTATACTTTAAGTACAATGTTCAGTCTCACTAGTTCACTCGTAGGGTCAGTCCCTCCTAAGACCAAAGTATACTAATGGCAGTGACATCGTTAAGGGGTCAGTCCCTCCTAGGGGCAACGTGTACTAATGGCAGTGACAGGGTTAAGGGGTCAGTCCCTCCTAAGACCAAAGTATACTAATGGCAGTGACATGGTTATGGGGTCAGTCACTCCTAGAGGGCAAAGTGTACTAATGGCAGTGACAGGGTTATTGGGTCAGTCACTCCTAAGACCAAAGTGTACTAATGGCAGTGACAGGGTTAAGGGGTCAGTCCCTCCTAGGGGCAAAGTGTACTAATGGCAGTGACAGGGTTAAGGGGTCAGTCCCTCCTAAGACCAAAGTGTACTAATGGCAGTGACAGGGTTAAGGGGGCAGTCCCTCCTAGGGGCAAAGTGTACTAATGGCAGTGACAGGGTTAAGGGGTCAGTCCCTCCTAGGGGCAAAGTGTACTAATGGCAGTGACATGGTTAAGTAATCGGAGTGTATATCACGTGTAATATGGACAGTTCATGAAACTCGATGCCCCTGGACAGTTTGTCATCACACGTTACCCTGTATTTCATAGCTCGGTATCTCGGGAACGGATGATGACCTGAATATGCCAAAAACACAGTTGAGAAGATTAGTAGCAGCAGTTCCACGGTTTAGGACATTTTTTCGCGGCCACTTTGCTGTGCCGCCGGCGCTTAGCCGCCACTCACCTCTCCGCAAGGACATCTCTCTGTCTGCCGTCTCACCACCAAGAAAAGCCCCATAAGTTTTCTCCCCAAACCCCCTAATCTTAACCTCTAATACTAACGCTACCACCTACCCTAAAACCTTAACCCCTTACCCAAAAAAACCCTAATCTTACTCCATACCCTAAAAACCCCTAATCTTACGCCTTCCCCTAAGAACCCCTAATCTTAACCTCCATTACTAACGATACCTCCTACCCTAAAGTCCTTAACCCTTTACCCTATGCCCTTACCCTAAACCCCTTACCCTAAATCCCCTATCCTTAACCTACCCCTACGCAAACAGCTAAAACTCCATAAATTATCTTACCTTACTGGCGAAGCGTCCGGTGGGTGTGTCCAGCATCGGAGTTGCCCCGGCTAAGGGTCCCTCAGTGGCCAAAGGTCCAGTTCTAACAATTCCATAGAGTAGCATGAAGGATAAACCTAAGGCTGCGATTACAGTGGAGGCGCGTGCGCAACAACGCGCGTGCCGCGAACAAAAGGCCTCTGAGGCCGGCCATAGTACGTGCTACCAAGCGCGCGATTCTCGGCCAGACAAATAATTTTATCTTTGCCGTGCGACTGGCGGGTCACGTGCGGGGTTCAGCCAATGAGGGGGAACCGCTCACATTACGTCACAGCCCCGCCTCCGCCACGCCTCCCCGTCGCCCAGTACCTCAGTGCAGGTTTCACATGAGTGGCAGGCGCCCGTGACGGCAGGCATGCATGACATGGCTGTCTCCGTTGCGCATGCGCAGACCGCCACTATAATCGCAGCCCGAGGATGCATGCTGTACCCAAACGTTGGATCGTTCCTTTGCTGTTTAATGATATTCAATAAATCCCTACTGATTAGCTACTAGTAACGTGGTGCACCTGACCGGATCTTATTAGCAAAGAGAAGTGACATTCGTTAATTGCAAACTGCTGCTTTAATAAAACGCACCTGTAAAAATAACTGTTTTGTAATATAATTAACGCCCCTGTTCAATATGATGTGAAGCCGTCTTCTCCTTCGTCAGGAAGATTGCAGCTTCGCTCGTATGAAGGGAGCTTAAACCTTCCCACGCACAGGGCCGACGGTGTCACAGAACGTTGAGTAGTGGACGTGCAGAGAAGCAGCGGGGACGTTCCACTGCTTCCAAAGTCTCTGGTAATTGAACAAATCGAATGAGTCACTCACTTTCCACTACCAGAGAACATTTTAATTCATCTTGCTATCGTTTTATTAAACCTACCTGTGCAAGCCTGCCAGGCTGTGTATTAAACTAAGTGGCCGGACCTGGATATTATATCAGCTATTTTGACCACTGCAATTCCTTCTTCATTTCTTCATCACCCGAGGCCATTTGTCAATAGCTGTCAGATAAGTGCATTAGGCGGCTAAACTTAGCAGGAATTAAACTAGAGCATCGTTATCCTTAAGCGACGTGTACTCATCTTTCTCAATGTTCATGCCCATGTTTACCAAGTGGTGCTAAGCCGTAAGAGATCTCCCACTGACAAGCTGGTTACCTGAAGTGCAAGGCATCAGAACAGACTTTTCTTTGCATTGATAAATCCCCCACATACAGCGACATGTCCAGACTACACCGGTATCACAAAGCCCTGATACGGGTTATCAGAACCTGCATTCTGATGCAGATCTGACATTAACTACCTTTGACTTGAATGGCAATGATTGCAGATAAATAACTGACATCCCTTATTGGAGCTTCCAAAATCCTCCCCATCATTTCCCCGGGAAGTATAATATACAGTAAATGTTGCATTAGGGTTTGCTAGACAGTATGCCTCCCTTTGGAATGATATCAATATCGTTTGAGTAGGTTGAACTTCCAGGATAATATCTAGTCTTCAACCTACATTACCATGTGAAATATTCCATTGTAATATACCTAACATATATATAAGCCAAGACGTCCTACTGACACAAATCGTTAGCAAGTAAAAGGAGAAAAATTGGAGCTAAAAACCTTGATACGAGATCGTGCAATGTTTTCGCAAATCTGGTACATCTGAACGTTAGTTACTCGTGAATTTTTCAGGAAATCAGTCGTTTTCACAAACATTCACCGAGGGTATCTTTCTCTCTGGTGCTAATACCCCTGAGGAAGTGAAGACAGCTTCGCGAAACGCGTGGGGGGTACGGGGACGGCGTGCAGCCGAACCGTGCCTTCACGCAGGAGTGATGTCATCAGGAGGCGACTGCTGAAAGCGCCTAGCCGTAGAACCTGGAGACGCGGCGGTGAACGCTGCAGAGAGGCTGCTCTGTATCCAGATTGGACCCAATGTAAGAAGGAAGGGTTCAACTTGGGGACTGGTGCACACCAAAACCAAGTGCCACCTGGTCAGGATATCACTGCTTCAGCACAGGTGGCTCAATCACTGGCTCTAGACGAATGATTGAGAATGCCTTGAAATCGAAAGTCTGAAATGTGCAAACATTATACGAGTGCAAATTCTCTCAAATGTGCAAACACTATACGAGTGCAAACTCTCCCAAATGTGCAAACACTATACGAGTGCAAACTCTCCCAAATGTGCAAACACTATACGAGTGCAAACTCTTCCAAATGTGCAAACACTATACGGGTGCAAACTCTCCCAAATGTGCAAACACTATACGAGTGCAAACTCTCCCAAATGTGCAAACACTATACAAGTGCAAACCCTCCCAAATGTGCAAACACTATACGAGTGCAAATTCTCCCAAATGTGCAAACACTATACGAGTGCAAATTCTCCCAAATGTGCAAACACTATACGAGTGCAAAGCCTCCCAAATGTGCAAACACTATACGAGTGCAAAGCCTC
The DNA here is from genome assembly GCF_040206685.1 of Ascaphus truei. Taxonomy (NCBI): domain Eukaryota; kingdom Metazoa; phylum Chordata; class Amphibia; order Anura; family Ascaphidae; genus Ascaphus; species Ascaphus truei. Next base: position 2,514,523 of record NC_134504.1, on the reverse strand, counting down.
CCAAATGTGCAAACACTATACGAGTGCAAACTCTCCCAAATGTGCAAACACTATACGAGTGCAAATTCTCCCAAATGTGCAAACACTGTATGAGTGCAAAGCCTCCCAAATGTGCAAACACTATACGAGTGCAAAGCCTCCCAAATGTGCAAACACTATACGAGTGCAAAGCCTCCCAAATGTGCAAACACTATACGAGTGCAAACTCTCCCAAATGTGCAAACACTATACGAGTGCAAAGCCTCCCAAATGTGCAAACACTATACGAGTGCAAACTCTCCCAAATGTGCAAACACTATACGAGTGCAAACTCTCCCAAATGTGCAAACACTATACGAGTGCAAAGCCTCCCAAATGTGCAAACACTATACGAGTGCAAACTCTCCCAAATGTGCAAACACTATACGAGTGCAAACTCTCCCAAATGTGCAAACATTATACGAGTGCAAACTCTCCCAAATGTGCAAACACTATACGAGTGCAAAGCCTCCCAAATGTGCAAACACTATACGAGTGCAAACTCTCCCAAATGTGCAAACACTATACGAGTGCAAACTCTCCCAAATGTGCAAACATTATACGAGTGCAAACTCTCCCAAATGTGCAAACACTATACAAGTGCAAAGCCTCCCAAATGTGCAAACACTATACGAGTGCAAACTCTCCCAAATGTGCAAACACTATACGAGTGCAAACTCTCCCAAATGTGCAAACACTATACGAGTGCAAACTCTCCCAAATGTGCACAACTGTTTTGTGAAACTTTTCCTTGAACTAAACTGACCTTGGTACAGGACTAAAATGTAGGGATGGGCGGGTTTTCGGGGTGGGTGTGACCGGTTCCTTTCCGCGGATCAATGTCACAGAGGGCAATTCGCGGTTTGCGGATTTTTTAATTAGTTTATTACCAATACGCCGTGGATTCCGCAGCCCGTGGACGGATTCTTGAGAACGGATCGCCGAATCCGCTGATTGGATTCTACAAATCCGCCCACGGGTTGTATCCAATGGCGGAGTTTGATGAATCCGCGCCTATTGAAACTGCCCAAATCCGTTTACGGATTTTACACCGCGAAACAGATTTCGGGGAACGGATGTAGGTCTTTACTGTACATCAACGTTGCTCAGAACAAACACCAATACCGTTGGCGACATTTGGATAAAATGTATCGCGTTTCCGTGAAGCTCAGTTTCATTGTGAAGCAAACTTTGTATTTTATGTTGTATCTTCTAAGGACAGAGAAAATGTTCTTTCACTTTGCTCGTAAAAATATGAACCTGTATTAGTTTTATTAGCTGCCTGTTTTGCCAAATCGGCTTCAGGGTGATATAGGGTACAGTAGTAACAGCTGAGAAGGAGAATTACAGCAGGCATGGAGGAAAGCCATTTACCCAGTGGGATTCTGGGCTCGGAACTTTACACGGCAACTTGTCAGATGTGAGATATCTGCCGGAGGGGGCAGGCAGCCAATAAACGGGGCACTTATCCTTAATTAGCCAAAGGCAATGACTTTGCCCAAAGTGAAGTATGTTGGACGAAAGATTCACTGCAGTTAAAATAGTGTTCTGAAAAAATGTCCCCCTAATTAATAAGAGCCGCAAACCAAGAGAAGCATCGTCCAAGCTTAACTGCAACAGTAACTCAGAAAGTACCGGTAACATTGCTTTCTTTGATCTTCTTTTGATACAGATGTTCTCAACTCCAGTCCTAATTTTAATATTCTATTGTGCCCTAGTGTAGCTTCTAGGTATCTAGCTACTTATTCGTCTTTTGTACAGCAACCTGTGATTTAACAGCGTTGCATCTTTCGGAAAGGCACACAATTACAGGAGTAATGTACAAAGTAGGTAAGAGGGGATAAACCTGGCATAGAATAAGATCTATGGTGAGTCACAAATATATATATTTATTTGGTTCTAGCTGAAAGTTTAGCAACAGATTTGTGGAAAGTTTCGGTGTTAATCAATCATTTGCCATATGGTAAAAAAACGTTTGCAGTGATGCAGTAATTACCTAGCCGTAAAATGCTGCAAATGATTTAATTTCATTATAAAAATCAATTTATTCCCGTCGCCCTCTGCTGAGTTTGGTAGTTTAATATGTAAGTATGTATCTATGTATATCTTTATTTACATTGCTCTTTCCAGCAGCAATACATGTGACATAATCACATGTCATAATATTATACTTCAGTGTATGCACTTTAAATAAACCCAATAAGAAGGATGGACACTTTCTCTTGTATTTTGGTTCTAAAAAAATAATAAGTTGGTTTTGATGAAACTCAAGTTGTTTTGCATTTGTCAAAAGTTATGGAAAAGAATAAAAAAATATATTAAAAAAATTCCTTTTCTATTTGGGGGAACTTTTTTGAATTTTAAAATCTTTTTGCAAATGTATTTTCGTTTGCGGACGCAAACGTTCCCCAAGTCAACGATTGAGAGCCACCTGTGCTGAAGCAGGGATATCCTTAAAACTTGACCTGTTGGTGGCCATTAAGGACTGGAGTTGGCCACCCCTGCACTAGAGGGTTCTGGGAAAGATTTAGTCAATTGTATCTTGTCACCAACTCCCCGCTTGCGTCACTCAGAGGCGCATGGAGAATTAATTCTTTCTCTGTCAAAGACTTCCCCTGGCAGCGAAATGGTTAAAAACCGGCCGGCTACAGGCAATTTATGGACTTCTTCCAACAAATATGTCTAATCCTCTTTCCACACTATTAGTGTTAGTATTACTATCCGCATTAACAACGTGAAGTGGCATTGAGCTCAACGACAAGTGCTAACGAGTTATATATCAAGTGGTAATGAGTAAAATGCATTTCCTATCTATGGCTTTATGTGCTTGATCATTCACTTCTTCTATGTCATTCAGGATTGCTTACAATTGTACCATAACTCCTCTCAATTATTACTATTTCCGGGCAAAGAGCCCTTGAAGTAGGAATTGCAAAACTTCTCTTCCTCCTTGAACGTCTCTTTATTACTCTGTCCTACCTTTACGTCCCAGGCTGAACCTCTGGCTTTAATGCTGTTTATTTTGTGATGGGCTCAATGCTTTGTCTACAGTCCTGCAGGAGAGCAACTGCAGACAAGGATTCTGGGTAATGGCATGTAAATGAGCACACCACGTAACTTTGTATTCCTCATAAACAAGGTGATTTCTATTGGGCTTTGGCCTATAACACACAGATGCACATGTACACACATTCATATACAGATGTAGCCACGTTCGTAGCGCGCTACCGCCGGCGAAATAGAGGTAAAGCCGCGCCCGGCTGATTCTAAACAATGGTGGCATCTCCCACTGGGGTGTTGTGTATGTCCCACTGCTTCGCTGGCTACATATTTATGGCTATATTGTATATCACAGATACAGAAGATATCTTTAGGAAAAGGTTAGACTTTTTTTTGCCATCACTGGAGTCGGGAATTATTGTTTCCCCCATATGAGACGTAATTGACAAAGTGGAGCAGTATAACTATAGATGTATCATGAGTATATCATGATTTAATAAAGGTTGAACGTAATGGAAAGGTAAACTAATGGTGTATCCCAACTGGAACTGTCTCACGGGCACACTAGTTAAGACTGAGTTTATACAGGTCAGAGGATGGTATCTTTATATACCAACCTACAGTATATTCAACACAGGTAACCTATCCAACCGTATCATATTGACTGGTATAATTTACTAGTAGAGAGTAGATGGCGCTATCTCTCTGCTCACCTATATTATCATAGATATAAATGGTATAATATAAAGATATATATTACCAATAGATCAACTAAAGTCCTTATTAAATGACTGCCCTCCTGAAGTCTGTCTCTCTGCCCCTCTGTACTAGTCCTGCAGTCTGCTCTACTTTCTGTCTCTTTTATATACATTTTTTATATAATCCACTGTTTGTATTCATTCTTGATGATGGCACTGGTTGCAATTCTCTGCCTGTCTGCGTCTGTCTGTCTCTGTGTGTCTCTCTCTCTCTGCGTCTCTGTGTCTCTCTCTGTCTCGCTCTCCGTCTCTCTCTCTCTGTGTGTCTGTGCGTCTCTCTCTCTCTGTCTCTCTCTGTGTGTCTCTATGTCTCTGTGTGTCTCTGTGTGTGTCTCTCTGTTTGTGTGTGTGTCTCTCTCTCTGCGTCTCTGTGTGTCTCTCTCTCTCTGTGTGTGTATCTCTCTCTCTCTCTCTCTCTCTCTCTCTCTCTCTCTCTCTCTCTCTCTCTCTCTGCGTCTATGTGTCTCTGTATGTCTCTCTCTGTCTCTCTCTCTGTGTCTCTGTGTGTCTCTCTCTCTCTCTGTGTGTCTCTCTCTCTGTGTCCCTGTGTGTCTCTCTCTGTCTCTCTCTCTCTCTCTGTGTCTCTCTCTCTGTGTCCCTGTGTGTCTCTCTCTGTCTCTCTCTCTCTCTCTGTGTCTTTGTGTGTCTCTCTCTCTGTGTGTCTGTGGGTCTCTCTCTGTCTCTCTCTCTGTGTCTCTGTGTGTCTCTGTGTGTCTCTCTCTCTGTGTCCCTGTGTGTCTCTCTCTCTCTGTGTCTTTGTGTGTCTCTCTCTGTCTCTCTCTCTGTGTCTCTGTGTGTCTCTCTCTGTCTCTCTCTATGTGTGTCTGTGTGTCTCTCTGTTTGTGTGTGTGTCTCTCTCTCTGCGTCTCTGTGTGTCTCTCTCTGTCTCTCTCTCTGTGTCTCTGTGTCTCTCTGTTTGTGTGTGTGTCTCTCTCTCTGCGTCTCTGTGTGTCTGTGTGTCTCTCTCTCTGTGTGTGTGTCTCTCTGTTTGTGTGTGTGTGTGTGTGTCTCTCTCTCTCTCTCTCTGCGTCTCTGTGTCTCTGTGTGTCTCTCTCTCTGTGTCTCTCTGTGTCTCTCTCTGTCTCTCTCTCTCTGCGTCTCTGTGTCTCTGTGTGCCTCTCTCTGTCACTCTCTCTGTGTGTCTGTGTGTGTCTCTCTCTCTCTCTCTCTCTGTGTCTCTGTGTGTCTCTCTCTCTCTGCGTCTCTGTGTCTCTGTCTCTCTCTCTCTCTCTCTGTGTCTCTGTGTGTCTCTCTCTGTCTCTCTCTCTGTCTCTCTCTCTGTGTCTCTGTGTGTCTCTCTCTCTGTGTCTCTGTGTGTCTCTGTCTCTCTCTCTGTGTCTGTGTGTGTCTCTCTGTCTCTCTCTCTGTGTGTCTCTCTCTCTCTCTTTCTGTCTCCTCCTTTAGTAGCCTCCTCCCACGGGCATTTTTATAGAGTGGGGGTACCCCAAGATCTGAACCGAGCAGGAATCAAATTCCATTCGACGTCCAAAGATCCGGACCTCCACAGTCCTGGGTATTCAGGTTCTGTACCTCCTGAACCGCCCAAACTTCAGGGGGCATGGGTACAGACGTGTGTGTGTGTGTGTGTGTGTTGAGTAAAGCCTTATTGTGTTTTGTTTGGGTAGTCAACCTTAAACGGATAAATCCAAAAGAACAAATGTTGGTTTTCTGATCCTGTTCTTCCTGGAACACGCTCGGTAATGCAGCGAGCAGAACAGCCAGGAATATACTGTATCTGTGTTTACAATAGATGGAAAGCTCAAACAGGGGGCTTATCTGCATGTCATTACCCAGAATCCTCACCTGCAACATAATCATTAAATGATATAAGACACTGGAGTGACCCAGGTTTATTGACCTGCAGAAGATTATACAATGTAACGCTCCCAGGAATTTCTTGTCTTTCCATATTGGTTTCCGAACTATAGAACGACTTTCACAAGATGCACGTGACCCAAGTTTCTGCGAGGTTCCCAAGTCTTTGGCAAAGTTGTTATCTCTCTGATTCACTGTCTTGTTTCTTGTCTATGTAATTTGTTCACATTTTTTAAAGTCTTTGACGAAGGATTATAGCAATTCTGCCCTCCCGTGAGCATTGTACTGGTAACGTTCCAATGAGACTTACACCCTGTAATTCCTATCCCGGGGCGATGTCTGCAATACCCAGTGGTTGCCTCCTGACTGAGTTACAGAACAGTTATGTATTTAAGGTCAGAACAAGGAGGAGAACACAACATTTTGTGTAAATATGTCATCTGTTTGCGCTCCTTCACGCTGCGGTGTTGAACGAAGGGAAAAACCTTTTACAAGAAAGTGTGTATAAGCTTAGAGGACCATACGGGGTTAACTTAGTTTGACATGGTGCTGAGCCTGTACATGTATGTATATCTTTAGTTATATAGCGCCCACAGTGTGCTCGGCACTTTACAAAGATAATACAGCACCGGGGATTATTATAATACAATAAGCGCAGCAAAATCAGACAATAGGAAAGGAAATCCCTGCCCCGGAGAGCTTACACTCTAAGGCTGGGATCATATTGTGTGCGATGGCGCACACACATCAAGCACAAATAGCAGGATCCCTTCGAGGCCGCTCCTAGTGCGCACGCACGACGGAGCGCGAGCGCGTTTTGAACAGAAAAAGAAAAATTGTCTTTTCAAGCGGCGGCCGCGTCACGGCCAAGTGACGTGAGCGGTTTAGTCAATCACGGCGAACCTGCTCCGTGACGTCATAGCCACGCCCCCTCATCGCCGCCAGCACTATGAGCAGGGGTTGCTTGTGCTGCAGCGGCACGGCAGGCGCTCGCACTCTCGCTAGCAAGCGGACGGAGTGTATGAGCTCTGCCTAAGTGGTATGTTGGGAGACGTACAGAGACCGCTGGTGAGGGAATAAGTAAGGAAAAGGTAAGGCCAGCCGGGGGAGACAGCCGGGGGAGACAGCCGGGGGAGACAGCCGGGGGAGACAGCCGGGACTGCTGTCCCGGGCCCGGTGAGTCAGGGGCCCCCCGCCAGTCCACGTGTCAGAAAAAACCCTGACAAGCTATCTTAATTGAAGCCTTCTTGGAAAAGCCAATCAGTGCCTTCCTCCTGGGCGGGGCCTTCCTCATGGGCAGGGCCTTCCTCCTGGGTGGGGCCTTCCTCCTGGGCAGGGCCTTCCTCCTGGGCGGGGCCTTCCTCCTGGGCAGGGCCTTCCTCCTGGGTGGGGCCTTCCTCATGGGCAGGGCCTTCCTCCTGGGTGGGGCCTTCCTCATGGGTGGGGCCTTCCTCATGGGTGGGGCCTAGCTGATATAAGCAACTGCACAGTCGGGAAACATGTGCTGGAATCTTCCTCGCTGTGCAGCTGCTTATATAGTGTGTGTGTCCCAAACCTACCTGCATCCTCCTCAGGCCTCAGCCTCTCCGTGGGCTGGTGTTGGCACCAAGGTCTTTCTGAAGGGTCCCTCTCCATGGGCAGTCAGCAGCCCCTCCAAGGCCTTTGCTTGCTGTCTGAAGGCCCCTTCGGTGGGCCATCAGCAGCCCCTCCAAGGCTCGCCGCTGTCTGTCTGAAAAGCTCCCCTCCGTGGGCCATAAGCAGCCCCCCCACGGCCCCCCATGTGCCATGTGAAGGCCCCTCCGTGGCTTTCTGAAGATCGGTCCTCGAACCTCCAGACTCCAGCCCTCAATATAATCTGTCCCTGGCTCCTAGTCCTATACACCTTACACCGTATACATACCCCCCCTCTCACCCCCCACCCCCCACCCCCCACCCCCCTCTTCCAGGCCCAAAACTGGAATAATCTACCGGAGACTCTCACAGCCGCCACCCGTCTAAAACTAAAGCTGCCTCACATTTTAATCTGGTCTGTAACTGTTACATACGCCCATAATATATATTATCTGTAACTGCACATGCAATGTCTTGTATATAATGTATACCCTGTTCATTATGTAACTGTATTTGTAACCATATATTATTTGTCTTAACTCTGTGCCCAGGACATACTGCAAAACGAGAGGTAACTCTCAATGTATTACTTCCTGGTAAAATATGTTATAAATAAAAAAATACTTTCCCCCACCCCCTGTGCCCCCCGTCCCCCGTCCCCCCTCCCCAGGCCTATACCTTTTTGTTTTTTTAATTATTTTTAAGGGTTTGTTCTCTGTGTGCATCAGTGTACAGTATGTGTGTGTATGTGAGTCAGTCTGCTCTGTGTGTGTGTGTGTGTGTATGTGAGTCAGTCTGCTCTGTGTGTGTATGTGAGTCAGTCTGCTCTGTGTGTATCAGTGTGTGTGTGTGTGTGTGTGTGTGTATGTGAGTCAGTCTGCTCTGTGTGTATAGTATG